>NW_003549074.1:1768-7442 GCF_000090795.2 Amphimedon queenslandica | reverse complement strand
ACATTCTAACATTAATTCATTGACAGGTGTCTACCTTAGAAAACAGGCAAATTGGACAATTTGTTTCTCCACTTTTTAACTTCTAACATTTTCTAGTATTAAAACATTGAATAAGCGACATTTAACGTATTAATAGTTTTTGTCAGACAGCCATGCCTAACAGAATCAAGCTATTTAAATAAGTTTCATTGTTTTGTTGCTCGTTTGTCGTTAGTTCATCATAACTAAAAAATTTTCTATTTAATGAAAAAGTAGGGTTGTCAAAAAGTGCAAGAAACAAGGGGGTTGCGTTCAATATTCAAATATTTCAACCCAACTTGGCAGAAAGTGATATTAGGCAAAAACCTCTAAATTAATGACATTTGTTTGAAGTATGTAGTATAAATGTGGTGTACAATATGACGTTTAGGTCACTGAACCACCAATTTTTAATCAAAAGCATAGGCAATTTGACATTCAACACTTTCTCTTATAATGCAACGTCTACGTAAAGTCAGGACAAGTGTAATATTGTGAACCAGCCTTAAAACAAACAATAGGAAGTCAGTCGGAGTTAAAAATCTACACACAAGCTAGGAGATGGTTCCCTATTTTTCAAATGATCAATTTAATTTATTCTTTAAATGGTCTTCACTATATCAATCAGGTTCATATGGAATTCTCTTAATCATAAATCAACAATTACATCAATATAATATTTTATTTAGTTTTCGGGGCTCAGTGTAACTCTACAGCAGTTCATTCTTTTTTTTAATTCCTGCAAAGTAGGGTTGAAATTTTTGAATATTTTTTATGACAAATGTTTTGACTAATTAATGTTTATTATTATTGCTTGAACTAATAATTAAATGATGGAACTCAACCCCCTTGTTTCTTTTAGTTTTTGACAACCCTACCTTTTCTTATTTAATAGAAATCTTTTTAAACTTCTTTCCATACTTTATATTTTAATTACATGTATCTATTAGTCATCATACTGCTTGTAAGCTACCGCAGAGAATTAGATGACAATAAGTTCTTACAGGATATCAACTGAAATACTGCATCTGCAATCCTCATACAATAGAAATGAATGTGATATACATTACATATAATGAATATTCGAGTAAAGAAAATACTGTGGACAAAGTTATTGAGATAATCATCATTAAATTAGAGCCTTGGATCATACATCATTATCTATAACACAGAACTAAACACTATGGAATCTCACTATAATCTACATGTATCTTACCACATATTTCATTGCTAAGACTATGACAATAAGAAAATATGCAGCTGGAAACTGGCACCTCCAGTGCGAAAGCACCACTGATCAAGGAGCTACAATGAAACATAATGTTACAATGATAATTATTATAAGAAAGTAATTTAGTTACCACAAATGAAATCAGACAATAGCCTTAGACATTCACCATGCAATAAAAGTATTACATTACACCTTTTTGCTGATTCATTAAATCACTTCCAGCTTTAACTACGAGTAAAGCAATGTAAAATGGGAACATCATCAACATCAAGCAATGTAAACACAGAGGCTATTACTAAAAATAGTACAAGTCAGCAAACTTTATCACTGGTCACACCCACTTTGTATTCCTTTATAATACATATGTACTACATCAAACTTTTAATGGATGACTTTCATACAATCATCATCAAACACAACAAGTAGAAGAAATGCACCAATAATCCACAACACATACAAAATGCTATACTAAACATGTACAAGTATATGCATAATATGCATGCACCTTAATAGACCACAAGAATACATTGCAAAGAGCAAACAATTGTTTTTTACTGACAACATGCATGCACCTACCAAAAGTTGCATTCGCAAGCAGTTATTTCTAGAAAGTACTTAACGTGTCCATAATTAATTATATAATCATCAAACGAATATACATTGTGTCACCTAGATTCATAACAAATAATAAAACATCTCACAATATAATAAATTAATTTACCGTATTTCTTTGAATTCTATCCGCGGGTACTATTAATTTCAGAAGCAAGAGCACTGCGGGTACAATACAGGGGCGAATAGTATTCAAGGGCGAACACTATTAAGTTCAGCTCTAGTCTCCATTTTAAGTTTAACCACACCTACTCCAATTTTCTGCTTTCTCCAGTAACGGACACTGGCTTCATCAATAGAAAACTTTCTTGCAGCTGCTCTGTTACTCGTTTTCTTAGCCTCTTCAACTACATTTAGCTTAAAAGCCACATCAAAACTTCTTTTTTTATAAACCATTGCAAAGGTAATGATAAGAGAATGCTCATGTAAACACATGTGGGCAACACGTGTATTATTTCTACTGTGCATGCGCAACATGCGGTAATAATTCAACGGCGAATATTATTTCATTCAGCCTTCTTAATGGTGCGGATATAATTCAAGGGCAGATAGAATTCGAGGGCGAAAAGATTTGAAGGAAATACGGTAGTTACAACAAACAAAATCCGGAATAGGCTTTAAGTATAATGCACATTCCAATATCAAGCAATGAAGAAATTGCTGAATCGTGAAATCCTTTACTGCTGTCACTACATGTAGAGCATAGTAATAGAAACATATCAAAAGCAATCAATGTAAACACACAGGCTAATACTAACAATAGCTCAAACAGTATTGGTGAGCAAACTTTATTACAGTACATATGTGCTTACATCAAACTATAAATGGATGAATTTCTTGGATGATAATGGCAAAGACTACAGGTACAAGAAATGTATCAATAATCCACTACATGTACAATATGGTGTACTAAACAAATACATGCATATTTATATATACCTTATGTTTGTCACAAACATACATTACAAACCAATAACAAGATACATGTGCGCACAATAAGAAATATTCAGTTTACCTTTTGAGTCTTATTCCAAGTCATACTTAACTTTTTAACACCACATTGTAGTCTTAGTGCCAAGTAAGTACCTTTATAAAAATATGAATGAGAAGAATGATAATGGCAGCATCTAGAATGTATACAAGTAAATAAAAAACATTAAAAATGGGAAAATACTGGGGTTGAATGGGGAAAAAAGTAAGGAAACAAGAACGTATTTGCAAACTAGTGTGGTAAGAAATCCTATACCACTGCATAAAAAATAAAGGCGTCATGCTATCATAGTTGGCTGTGAGGATAATTGCTGTGCTTTTGGGTAGTAATCTTCATGCAGTGGTGTAGGATTTGTTACCACACCAGTTTGCAAGTACCTTCTTTTTTTCCTTACTTTTTCCCCATTCAATCCTACTATTTTCCCATTTTTTGTTTTTTATTTACTCGTTTCCATTCTTGTTTCTTAAATTAAAAAATTACATCTGTTATGATTCTGTGGTTAGGTTAATTATTTCATGCTAATCACGTGCACATAAATTAAAATGGCATCAAAGCACAAACCCACCCGGTGGCTGCAGCTGGATTTTGTCTTCCATTTTGTTCTCTGTCCTTGCTTCTTTTTGAAACAACTTTTGTGGTCCTTGACCCAAGCCCAGAGGAATGATGTAAAAGCCAACTCGAGCACTTCACTGGCTTAAAAGATTAGAGGGGAGATAGAGGATGAAAGAAAGAAGAAAAAGTCTGAAGAGTTTGCAGAAAATTCAATTGGGGCATATTCTCCAAAAATACTCCTGCTACATTACAGTCCACTTTAAAGGTATTAGGAATCGCTCGGTGAAGGAGAGCTCATCTAAGCCATTTATAAGGCTCTGCAACGTAAGATAAAAAAGTTATAAGTGTTTGAAAATCGTAAAAACGGCCGCCATCTTGAAAAACCAACCTCAATCCTACATATAGGCTACCGCCTATATAATAACTGATTGGATATCATACATGTATGTACATTGATGGACATGTATTTTAGATATTATTGCTTGCTATAAATAATGCTATCCTCAATTAAGATACTTATACTTAATATAAAATGACATCATGTACATGAATAATTTCCAATACAAAAAACAATTAACTTTTTTGTTAATCTGAACATGTACATGCTACAACAACCGTCTACGAAGGATGTGCAACATCAGCTGGCAAGCATTTAATATGCGCACATAATTGATGGCAGCAGCATTCAAATGTGGAACATCAACCGCCAAGCATGAACTTAAAATGGCACCACAGCACTGATGAAAACATTACATGCAACATCAGCTGGCAAGCATTAACATTATATGTAATGGACATAGCATTGATGGCAGCATTAACCATGCATGATGATCTTTATTATATGTACAAAATCAATACTTAAAAGATACTACATGTATCATAACGTTTAATGTTACTCAAAATTTTTTCTTCTCATTCAGTAGTGCGCTCTATCTATTAGTGCCAGATATTTGTGATAAACATGTACTACATGCCAAGAACAAGATCGGCATTTGATAATGACAGCTTCTTCTCTTAACACTTTGTCCTACAAAATGATAGTGACACAAATTTGAAATAATGCTAAACTCAACTGAATATTAATCCTCTTTGACACTCTCTACTTGTCTATTATAACAACAAATAATCAATATTGACTTAAATGCATTGATATATATGACATCCTGCATGCAGTTGGATCACTTCCTTCTGAGTGAATAGACACCAATGGTTTTCACATCATTCACATTGCACATGCTGTGAAATACAAGTGACATTAATGGCTGCAGAGTCAGTGATGAAGCAATTCAAGCAAGATTAATGCAACAAGATCTACATTTGTTAAAATTGGTAAACATCAAAGCATTCTAAATTGCCAACATATGCATGCATGATAGTCCATATGGTATGGTATACAAAAGTACATACTAAGAATAATGACACATTTGAACTGGAGAAGTACATTGATCAAGGCAAAAGAACAAGGCACATGGAAGGAATAAAGTCCATCAACAATATTCACTATATGCTTTTATCTGTAGTGTCAAAAAAATTAATAAGGGCTGGCCTTAGGTATGTACATGTATAAAAACATGCACTGTATATATGGGTACACATGCAGTACTGACTAATTGTATACTTTTTAGGCTGCTTTCATCTACCCTAATTGTTGACATACAGGTACATGCATACACCTATCTAAACCTAGCTTGCACAACATGAACTGCTGACTGCTTTGCTGTGGTGAAAGGGCTGGCCTACATACATATATGTAGGTACTAGGTACATGTAGGTACATGTGTACATCTATTATTCCCATTGGATGCATGTACATGCAGTTACTATTTAGTTTAACTTTTGTTGATTTCAGACTTTATGCTCCTCCTCCAAGGGGTTTTCCCATCTGTCTACTCTCACTTTGTCTCTGCTTGAGTACTGGAAAGCCTGCATAACCTGACTTTACAAAGAAAAATGTTCATTGTTACAAAGGGCATATATTTCTGTCTCCCTCCCTCCCTCCGTCTCTCTCTGTCTGTCTCTCTCTCTCCCTTGCTACAATACACTATTAATAACAACATTTCACCAAATGATTAGCAATAATAATATGACAAGTAAATAAAAAAATTTCTATTAAATAAGAAAAAGTAGGGTTGTCAAAAAATAAAAGAAACAAGGGGGTTGAGTTCAACCATAATAATAATTAATAGTTCAATTAATAATTATAAACGTTAATTAATAAAAAATAATAATTCATAAAAATAGTACAAAGATTTCAAACCCTTCTTTGCAGA
>NW_003549074.1:0-1758 GCF_000090795.2 Amphimedon queenslandica | reverse complement strand
TCATCTCTGTGATTAAATTTGGTTTTATGTCTTTTAAATTAGGTGAGACAATTAATATATCACCTGTTCTTCAGAAAGGCAATGATAAAGCATTACCATGTAGTTTTTGTGCATGCCTTTGACAAAATATGTTACATACATTATCAATTTTAATGTCAGTGTCACAGTTCATGTGTATTAGTGCTAGGGCACTCAATCTTTCCTCTGTTTGGGAACATCTTAAATAATTATTCAATCTTCTTAAAGCAGATGCTGATCTTTCACAACTACACGAGCTAAGTGGTATTGTTGCAAACAACTTTAACAGAGTATGAATATTAGGAAGGCTGCTAGGACTGGATTTTAGAGCCTTTTGCAATGTGGCAGGTCTACTATCATTTGATGTAAGCCACTTTGATTTCCATCAACTATACTCTTCATTTAATATTTCATGATTAGGGAGATTGTCTGAATTGAGCTTAATTGCTTCCCTTAAATCTGACAAGGCAAAATCATCATTAATTTTGGTTGGTAAATTTTTTTCCAATGAAGCTGCCTGTTTAGTGTGAATGCTGAATCTTGAAGCTATGTCTGCTATCATATGGTCTAAAAATGCAATGGTTATTGTTTCTTTTGTAGTAATATTCAGGAGAAGTAAACTCATGGTTTAGTCGATTTTGTTGATGCTTAGTAACACGTGGCATTGAAATTTGTACTTCTAAAGCTTCAGCAATACGTTTACAATGATCAAATATTGTATTAGAAAAAGAATCAATGTTTGCCCTTATGGTTTTCAACTCTTCACAGCATTCCATAGCACAGGAAACACCTCCAACAATGTCCATCTCCTTACCGTGAATTTTTACCATAGCCTCCTTGAGATCATCAAAGAACGAGAAAGTGCTGTCATGCAATAAATTATTTCAAAAGATTCTAAGCATTTCATATGTGCCAAGGCATTTCTCTTATCTTCAGCTGTCCACCCATCATCGTATTGTGTGTGGAAAGTTACCTCCCACATAAATAATCTCACACTTTGTAGCATGAAAGAATGTGCTTGAGTAAAACGCTCCCATCCCTAAATATTTTCAATCTATCGAGTAACACACATGTTAAGCAAGATACTTCTTGATGTACTGTGTTTTTTCGGCAGCAATGGCTTTTAAAAGTCCTTCCCTTTTTGGAGAGTACTTCACCCAAATTGTGAAACTTTTCATTCCATCAATACAATTCCTAATTGAAGGAATGGAACAAGAGTTTACAATTGAAAGTTTTAACGCATGCCCACTGCAGTGTGTATAAACAGCCTTAGGTTGAATTTCCTTCAGTTTCGCCTGCACTCCATTTTTAGCACCGCTCATAGTGGAAGTGCCATCCTAACCCTGTCCACGCAGGTCACTCAATGACAATCCCAGGTTTTGTATGCAAGTTACAATAGCATTAGCAACATCTATAGCCCTTACTCTTTGCAACTTGATAAAAGATACAAACTCTTCTCGAATGCAATTTTCATTGTCAACAAAGCAAATACATATAGGTAGATGCTTTATGTTGTGAGAGCTGACCTCATCAGCGAAAACAGAATAAAACTGGGCCTGTTCAATTTCGGAGACAATTTTAGCTCAAATGATATCATGGCCAATGACACTGATGACTTCATTCTGGCTCAAAGGAGAAAAATATGTAGCTTTGGGAGTTGTGAGATGTTTGTATAGAATCTCATTTGTCTCTGGAAACACTCGAAGTAATGCCAGAAAATTTCCAGGATTCTTTGACAGT
>NW_003549073.1:5848-7446 GCF_000090795.2 Amphimedon queenslandica | reverse complement strand
GCTGGTAACTATCAGTGTACTGTATTTAATGTCAGAGTAACTGATGGACCAATTAGTGGTAATAGTCATCCCAATGCAGTTGATAGTACTTCATCACTGAGTGTATCAGGCAAGTTATTCACTTACAATTATTCCTATTAAAATTCTTTGTAAATGTTTTCAGTATCTGATACTCCAACTGGTTTAAATGCTACAAGATTAAGTACTGGCTTAGCTCATGTAAAACTCTCCTGGTCTACTGTATCAGGAGCTACTGGTTATGAGGTCTACTATCAACAGCCTAATAGTACTCCTGTTAGTGTATCCAACACTAGTTCAACAACAATCAATATAACATCAGGATTATTTCGAGGGATTACATACACTTTCGATGTAGTATCTTATGGATCATTTTCTCTAGCTAGTGGTAATGTTTTTGTTTCCTTAACATTCAGTAAGTTTTTACTGTATATCAATAAAAATATCAGTATTTTTGTCTTAGGTGATCCAGTGGTTAATGATTTTATGGCTACATTAATTATAAGCACTGCCATTACATTAACATGGAGTCCACCAACTGCTGTAGTACCAATTAGTTATAATATTAATAGGAGATGTAGGAGAGTGTGTGAATCATCAGTCACTAGTAATAATGAAACATCAGTTTCCTCACCACATACTTCAACTGGTATACCTCCTTACAGTCAATGTACCTTTGATCTGATTGGAGTATATGGAGCTGATCCACATCCTTTAACTAATAATTATTTAACTACTACACTGTCTACTGGTAAAAATTAAATATTATTCATATTTATTTCCTACTTTTTATAGCCCCTACTGCACCAGTGGGTGATATTATATTCTCATCAGTAGAGTCAGTGTCAATGACTGTCTCATGGGATGAAGTACCTTGTAATGGAAGGAATGGACCAATCACTGGATACTACCTCACATACACTAACATCACTTCAGACACTAGTTATACTGTTAATATCACTGGAGGAGACAACAGAATGTATAATCTCACAGGATTAATACCATATACTAACTATACTGTGAGTATAATACCTTATAATTATAATATGAATGGACCAGCTAGACAAGAAATACAATTAACTGGTGAATCAAGTAAGTCAATGAGATATTGATCAGTTTAACATGATCTTAACACAGTTCCTGGCGTGATATCTGATTTAAGACATTCAAGGCCACCAACTGAAATAACTATTGTATGGAATCCTCCTACAATACCTAATGGTATCATTACAGTATATGAGATAAGATATAGAGAGTCTACCAGTACTGGTCCATACAATATAACTAACACTACTAACACTTATTACAGTATATTAGGATTGATACCTAATACTAGTTATACTATTGGAGTGAGAGCATATACTAGTATTGGACCAGGAGAATGGACTGATAGAGGATACACTACTACTGAAATACGTAAGAAATTACTGAAAATACTATCATGATAATGTTTAAAAAAATTTAGCTGTCACTGAAACATTTTCTATAACAAAGCTCAATTCTACAGCAGTGAGGGCTGAGTGGGGTTTTGTTTCTGGAGCTAGTCATTTTACTGTCTATTATGAGTCAACCAGTAGCTC
>NW_003549073.1:0-1619 GCF_000090795.2 Amphimedon queenslandica | reverse complement strand
GAAGAAACTTTCAATGGATATATCGAAAGAAAGTTTGAAGTTAAAAATAATAATGTAAGATATACATAATGCTACGTACATGCATGTATTAATTCTTGTATAGACTGGTGCTACACAGAGTGTAACGCAGTATCAGATAACAAATTGGGATTTAACTGGAAAGTTGACTAACCCTCAGACTATACTGATGGTAATAGAAGAAATGTACAGAACACAAAGGAAAAGAGGAAACACAAGCATTGTAGTACACTGCAGGTGAGAAAGAAATGTGATTTAAATATTAATTTTAATTTCCTTTTTTATAGTGATACAGTTAGTCGTTCAGCAATGTTTTGTGCAGCTGCTACAACAATTAATAAATGTAAAACTGAAGGAGTCATTGATGTATTTCAAGTACTCAAAAGTCAACGTATTCAAAAACCAGGCAGTGTACAGACTGTTGTAAGTATACTTTAAATTAATAATCTGTATAAATATATTTTTGCATATTGTTCTTTTTTAGCAACAATATCAAGGAATATTTCAGATTGTACTGACCTACTTGGATTCATTTGAGACTTATTCAAACTTCACTACTTAAGAAGTATAGCTACGTTATATTGGAATAAAAAGTGTTTTTAATTTTCCCTTATTTTGGTTTTATTTTGTGCTTTGAATTTTTATTTTTATTTGTTTTAATCAATTAACACACTTTATACATTTTTTGTATTGCTATATCATAATATAATAATTATGAGAACAAACTTTTTAATAATTGTGAATGTGTTACATGTTTAAATAACAATAACCACAGTCCATAAACTATAGTCCAGGGTATTTCGTCGAAAAACGACTAGGAGAGAATTCTCCATTTTTATTTTATTTTTTAATGATGCATATACAAGTAATTATGTTGAGTAGAAAGTTTGAGCTGATCCCGATCAAAATTGGATTTTTATGAATTTTTAAAGTTGCTCCAAATTGACATCTATCTATTTGACGTTAAAAGAGGATGTACATGTAATCCTCATGTTTAGAATCTTGACATGTATGAGAATATACATGTATGCATGCAATATTTATTCTTTTTTCTTCAATTAAAAAATGTGTGCCTATAAAGTTTTTATACAATGATACATTACTGATGGTGACACACATAACAATGTTGATGCATATAGATCAGGTGCTTTCCTTTGCATGTGCCCTCAAATCAAGAGGCTCATAACTGAAGGAGAAGTTGATGTTTTTTTTTATTATCATCAAAGACAACTCATACCAAACACATTGGACTATTAAGGAAACTGAATTATTATGATAGTTCTACTATCTTTATCTCTTCCTTTCTTGTTATTTTCTTGTTCCTTTTTCCTCTATAATGCATTTATATTCTTGAACTTGTCCAGACACACATGTACATTTACACACATAAGAACATTTATAAATGTATAATAATGTATCAGAAAATATAAGAATTTTCTCCTAGTCATATAATGACATTATAACAAACAACTTTTATTGTATCTTTTTCTTGTCCCTTACTCTTTCTCCCCCTTTTTTCTCTCTCTCCCCCTTTTTTCTCTCTCTCCCTCTTTACTTTTTTCTTTTAATCCTTTCTCTTTTTTGTGGATTGGATCATATTA
>NW_003549072.1:6179-7446 GCF_000090795.2 Amphimedon queenslandica | reverse complement strand
TATGCAGTGTGCATTAATGATGGGAAAATTCAGAAAATGCCAGTCACTTCCGATTCCAAATACTTTTGGATCAGAAATTGAATTTAGAATAATTATACATATACACTGTATAGTGCAAAATGTTTGAGAGCTGTAAAGTTTGTGATCATTTCAAAATTCTTGAGAATTAATTCCGTAAAAATTTATACTACAGTTACAAAAAGGCAATAAAAATAGTAAACTAAATGCTGAGTTAGGCTAAGCCTTTCATATTTGTAAAAATTTGTGTATTCAAAAAATGAAAAAAGCTGACACTGCAAGAAGCATTACTTTTTCAATAAAATAACAATTAAAAATGTACCTTCCAATGATGCATTTAAATGCATAATCTATCAATAATAAACATAAAAATTTTGATTGGCCAAATGTTAAAAGAAGTGATTTGTAATTTTTTTTTCAAACGATTAAAAGTTTTTATTCAATACAAGTGCACTTTGATTTGCAATCCCAATCAAAGCATATTAAATAATCCAATTGCTAGCATACAGCAAACAGTAAAATCAATTAGGCAAGTGCCCTTTGAACCCTACACTAAAATTAAAAATCTGAAAATATGCTCAATTACAATTATATAGCTAAGCCGAGAGCTAAGCCTAGTGAATTATAATTATATTACTGAACTTACGTTGACATTTTCCCTCAGAGCTTGCAGTCTGCCATGGTTCCACAGATTCCTTGGCCTTTTGACTTAAAGCCCTCTTCCTCTTCTTATTCTCAGACATAATACCTCAGAGTAGGACTGATGTTTAGTTTGTTTACTTACACACTCGTTATTGCTGGGAAGGAGACAGCCAAACTCGCTACTTTATCAACACATGTATGTAAGCGCAATGCGCATGCGCACCTGTACTGTGAACTTCGAACTTTGAACTTTGTGCAGTAGCCATGACTGATAAGTGCAAAAGATACAATACTTATCTACAAGATCCGTCAACCCCAATTCCAAAAACATCAGCTTGGAGACATAAGAAACAACATGCAAATGAGGCAGCCAGTGTTTCTAGATGTAATGTCAAATATGGCACTGGAATTAAAAGAAGGCGACTTTACAATATTGATGCTTCAGTATCCATACCACGACAAACCAAGTGGAGATGGAAAAAAAGTAATTACATGCATAATTACTCAATTTTGAAGTGCATGCTATAGGTAAATTTGCTCAAGCTACTCAGGATAATGATGGTGCCGGAGAAGATAGTTTAAGCCAAAGTACTGATTGTGATACAGA
>NW_003549072.1:0-1870 GCF_000090795.2 Amphimedon queenslandica | reverse complement strand
TATGTACGTATGTATGTATGTACGTACGTCTCCAGTCACGCCTATTCTGGTCACACCCATGTGTGCACAACTCTCTATTTAAAAATCAATGATCTAAATGTGGTAGCATTCTAATGAAATATTTTCATTGATGTGGGTGTGGTACTATGAGTGCAATGAAATAAAAATGGCGCCTACCTTAGCCAATCTTACTTGCAGCAACATAAGACTGATCTGTTGTCAAGACACTTCGCCAGCAGAGAAAATTTAAGAAAACTCACAAATCTTCAAGTTTTTATTAATTATGGTTGAATGACAGAATAAAGCACTTCAAATGGCTCATCAGAGAAAAGAAGTCTTAAAGTACTTGAAAATATCATAGTAAAAATTAAATTATACTTATTAAAGTTACAGCTGAGATTCTTCACTGCTAATAAAGCTAGAAGAGCAAGCTATAAAATTTCCTTTCATGCATGCAAGTCACAAGTTCTGACTGAGCTGCTCTGCATGTGTATCATTTACAATTTGACAACAACATTAGCCTTTGTGACATCTAAACATTGTATATTGCCATGCTAGCTTGTGCTCGCCCCTTCAATGTTCTACATTCGCCTAGTTAATATTATTATTGGGCGAAGCCCACTAAGATGAGTAGAGTTTGTTTGTTTGTTTGTCTGTCTGTCTGTACACGTACGTATTCCGTATGTCCTCTATATAGCCGCACATGCCTAACAGTGCAATAGATTCTAAATTTCAATATTTCATTGAAAGTGGGAGTGGCTGAAAGATAATAAAATGGCGATCAGCACACAGGAATTAGAAGTCATGGTTTTCCTACTTCCTAGCAACAATGACTTCTCCAACTGCTTGAAAAGGTTACAGGTGCAATTAAGTAACTATGAAACTTCTTTTTGTTGAGAAAATCAAACAAATGTCACATTTGTCACTGACTGCACTAAACGGCCAGCCTTTTTATATCTTATGGCTATTTTAAAGTCAGTGTGGCAAGGCTTAAAGTAAAAAACAAGTCAGGAGTTTTCTAGCAGCAACATAAAGTTGAGATTCTGCTTTTCCCCAGCTAATAATTTACGAGGCTGAGCCCTTGAATGTTTTACATTGTTTCTAGTTATTATTATTATTGCAGTAAAGCATTTTACTGTTACTATTACAATAAGCCATTGTTATTAATAATAAAAAATAATGTTGTAATTGGGGCGAGCCTGAGCGAGCCCCACTGAGGCGGGGAACGTGTGTTTGTCTGTACGGCATTGGATCGTCTAACTATTATTAAAGTTAAATAGCTTAATCTTTAATGAAAGCGGGTGTGGTCAAAATGAATAAAATGGTGGCTAGCGGCAAGTCTGAGCTTATTTGCAGCAAACGGTCAACAAGACAAGACTAAACTGATGTTCAAAGACTTCTGTAGCAGCAAAATAGGTTGGGACAGCAGACATACAATCTTTTCATTCATAGAAAGGACTCTGATAAGCTGAATGCTGCAATGGGAAAGCTGCATGCAAATGATTTCTGCTGCTGAGTCATCTCTAGCAGCAAAGGAGGTTAGCAAAGCAGAAGTACAAACTTCTTCAAAATACAAATTGTTTAGTGACTGCTTCTAACAGATCATTAATGCTTGCTTTATCCAATTGCTGCAGAGATTTCATAAGTGATCAGATGACTAGCTACTGACATGCTTGGACAAAATTTTCACTTTTTTGTATTTTGCATAGACATGAATACAATTCCTTTGCTTGCTCATAAATAATACACTATGGCTTGCTTAGGCTCGCCCCTTTAATGTTATACATTCGTCTAGTTTAAGTGGTTTTTAATTGTCTGTGCATTGGATTATTTTGCCGGCATGAAGTTTTTTAGAAAAGCATCGGTCATT
>NW_003549071.1:6254-7451 GCF_000090795.2 Amphimedon queenslandica | reverse complement strand
AAAATTTATGTTAATGCCGTCACCATAGTATGAAATTAATGTGGTAGAAATTTAGGTTTCAAAATTTTGTGATCTAATTTTTACGTAGTAAAATTATTGAATATGGCATGTAATTTTATGTGTGATATAAATTAAAGGACAAGGCTGACTATGGCATGGTACAGCTTTCAGCTGTGCAATGCTTTTGCAGATACAAGTCAGCTTGATTTTATTATATAATTGTTTTCCCTCCACTCACGCCCTTAAGTGTACATGTCCTACATCTTTTACCTTGCATGTGTATGCTATGCACCCTAATGCTCAAAATAAATAAATGAATTAATCCAACAAGTCATACAAGGCTTGCCTAAGCTGTGACTTAATAATCACATGCATTCCATCGTGTCTACATGTATACATTTAATATGCCTTTTAGTCAAACTTTGTTGAATCCATCATTTTCTAATTATTATAATTTTGATGAAATTTATCTCATTTAGCCTGAAATAAATTTTGCTGTTCATTCACACTATGACACTCAGTTTATGTTAGTGGCATGCACTTGCACTGACAGTATATACAATACTTCTCACTTTATTCAACACTATTATGACAATATGTAGTGACACAGGCTTGCATTTGCAACTTGCATGAATAAATACCGTATAGCGGAAAATTTTCGTGGATCCGTCCAAAAATCAATTTCGTGGCTTTAATTTTCGTGGTTTTCTACAATTCGGCCATCTTAATCCGTATAAAAATCGATTTTCGCGGATTTTACTTTCGTGGGTTTTGAAAAAAACGCGAAATCCACGAAAATTTTGGGCCACGAAAATTTTCCGCTATACGGTAGATCATTCTAGAGCCTTTTCTAATAGTAATCAATTTATTTGCTGTCACTACTCATACTGGAAAATCCTATCAGTATTACCCTATCTTTAATATTCTTGTACATGTACAAAGTTAACTTTGAAATAGCCTACATGTCAGTCGATTTTAACTAAAATTTACATTTGTTATTACCATACACATTATATGGCGACATATTTTGGTGGAAATGAGTTGTTCTGAGTCTACTCTGATTTGAACATGTACACTTATGCTCCTCCCTTATCTACTGTAGGTTGCCTAAATTTCCTTGCCAGTTATTTGAATGTTCATCATCTAATCGTTTAGCAGTGCAAAGTCATCATTAACTGTGAGTTAGTAGTAACTGGT
>NW_003549071.1:0-1568 GCF_000090795.2 Amphimedon queenslandica | reverse complement strand
CGGTAAAGTCATTTATTGATATTTACAATAAAGTACTAGTACTACCAACTTAATTTGAACACTTTTAGGTGCGTCTTGTAGTGACGGACCAGTTTCTGATCTTTGTTGGACGGGACAGGGTCACCACTCCCTTGTATATCAGGATTTGTGTATTTTAATGGGATTAATGGATATATACCGTAAAGTACAAGTATTACCAACTTAATTTGAACACTTTTAGGTGCGTCTTGTAGTGACGAACCAGTTCCTGATCTTTGTTGGACGGGACAGGGTCACCACTCCCTTGTATATCAGGATTTGTGTATTTTAAAGTCATTTATTGATATTTTCGGTAAAGTACAAGTACTGACAACTTAATTTGAACACTTTTAGGTGTGTCTTGTTGTCACGGATGCTTGTGTTAAAGTTAGTTGATGTCATGTACATGTAGCTATAATTTTTTGACTGTTTTATCATAGATTGGCTACAGGCAAGGACAACCTCAGCCTAACATGTGTTAATCATTTGATTGTTGACTGTTGAGTTGGGGGACTACTGTTTGTTATCCATTGTACCTGTTGAATGGACACAATGCAGTATCAGTAAGCCTTTTCTAATACATGTACATATAATACCGTATGGCTGGTAATTTTTGGGTCCTGTATTTCGCAAAATCTACTAACAATCCAATTCGCGGATTTTAATTTCGTGAACTCTACCACGTGTACCATGCAGGTACCATATTAAATTAATTTTCGTGAATCAATAAGGAATACGTGAAATCCATGAACTTTGCAACCCATGACAATTACCGGCTATACAGTAATGTCTGTCTTTAAATTATAAATACCGAAACTTAAATGGAATTAAAAAGTTGTACCACTTGTGCTGCTTTTAAATTTTTACCATGCACTGTTTATCAATTATGCATTGAACTTCAAATATTTTTTAAATATTTGTGCATATCTTTTTATTTTTTAGAAACTTACTTGTTCTAGTAATTAGGTAATTTTATCTTCCTTCTCTCATTCCAGACTCGGTTGCAATGGAAGTTGATGTTCTCGTTTTCCTGGTGTATGGCAGCTTAAGTGAAGCATGGATTTCAACAAATAAGCGAGTAGGAAACTTGCCATTATTGATTCTACCAGATAACACTGCTATTTTTCCATTACTAAATGCAGTTTTGTTTTTATTGATAATTCTATTTATTGTAGCTTTTGCGAGCAAGTGACAGC
Source organism: Amphimedon queenslandica (assembly GCF_000090795.2). Taxonomy (NCBI): domain Eukaryota; kingdom Metazoa; phylum Porifera; class Demospongiae; order Haplosclerida; family Niphatidae; genus Amphimedon; species Amphimedon queenslandica. The sequence goes on along the minus strand of NW_003549071.1, from coordinate 354 downwards.
ATTAATGTTTTGCTATAAATATAATATTGCATTAATGAATATTATTACAGTCTCCATGAAAATGATTACTTTGTTATGAATTAAAGTTTATGATAATTTAGTCTCACATGATTAAGTGAGAAACAGGAAGGGAATACGCTAACTTTGCACACGATGAATTTTGTTCTGAAAGAGTGAAGGTGTTGATAAAACTTTGTATATATAGATGGCAAAAAGCATCTGTTGAACCTAAATTATGACTAAAATTATTATTATAGGCATATAAAATAATATCTTATGTTTGATGTAATACACAATAGTCTCTAGAGCTTTTGTTTTATCCCCTTTTGACTTCATCACAAAATAAATGTGTGA
>NW_003549070.1:5699-7452 GCF_000090795.2 Amphimedon queenslandica | reverse complement strand
GAGGCACAACCTCTGGGACAAAAGAACCACTTGTGTAGATTACCTATGAGAAAGACAAAGAACTGTTTACATTACTACACAAATACAGGAACCTAATTATATTCATAGCTCAAAGTATGGGGCAACCCACGATAGTATTTCTGCTTTTGTCAACTATAAAAGGACACAAAGATTTCATTGAGAGTATGTGCTTCATTTCGTTCTTCTTTTAAGTTTTCTTACAATTTTTGAAAGGGACTAAGTCCCTGAAATTACTTTTAATCCAAAAACATAGTTAACTATAAAGTAGAGAAAGAAAGAGCAGGATTTACCTGTATAAAACTCTGCATTAATGTCCTCCACATTAATCTCCACTTGTCCTGGGGCGTGAGCTCCATCAATGATTACAGCCACACCGAACTCATGACATACAGATACTATCTCTTTAACTGGGAGCAACAGAGTACTGGGACTAGTAATGTGATCCACGATAGCAACATGGACGTCGGAATGAGACGAGAGATAGTCCCGATATCTCTGGACTACTTCAAACTTATCTTTGTACGGTGGATCAAGGTTGATGGTGTGAAGAACAAAGTGACCTTCAATTTCGCAGACTTTGTGTGCCGTGTGTCTTATTGCTTCGTAAGAAAGACCCGTTACCAAGAGGCCGGCTTTGGATTGCATTTTTAAGCCTAAGCTCCGTAGCGCAGCTGTAATGCCACCGGTAGCATTTTCTACAAATACTACATTTTCTGATGAAGAGGAACCGATTAGTTTCGAGACTGTTTCGGATCCTTTTGTAACGAGTAGCACAAAGTTGTATCTAAACCAATCATCCGGGCAGATCTCGAGCTCTTTCATCCGCTCCAGCCTTGCTTCATACACAGAGCGTGGGACAGAACCAAAGGAGCCGTGATTGAGATGAACTAGCTCCTTGCTTAGCTGGAATTCATCTCTAATCTCTGCTCCAAACAAACCTCCAGTTTCAGCCATTTTTATCTAATTAAATAAATCTAAATCACAGATTCATAGTTTTCCTTTAGCCCACACAGGCAGGAGTATAAATTATAAAAGCAATTTTTTAATGTCCTTAAAAACGATTGAATCTTTTTTACAGAAGCATAATAGCTCTAGCACAATAATAATAATAATAATGATAATAATAATAATAATAATAATAATAATAATAATAATAATACTCATAATCACATGTATTTCAATGACAGTGTTCATTCTGGTCCCTATTATTGACTCCAAATATGTGCTTCGTCTTTCCAAAAATGAAATACCCAATCCCGGCACCAAAGCAAACGGAGAGGAATAGCCATCCATTAAAAGTCATAGCAATGAACATTAAAATGTAGCCATACCCAACTTGAACCACATGAAGCAGGGACTGTATGATGTGCATGCTTAGACTAATGGAGAAGGACTTTACCCTACAAAGAGAAGAGAAGGAAACCACTCACTATAATCATATTATAAGTATTGTTTATATAAACAATGTCCAAAACTATCAGACACTGTCACATGGTACATGTCACTGTCACATGCCACAGAGTACAAACTACCACACAGCTGCTAATATTGGTGAGAATTATTGTAAAAAAAATTATAGGATTGGCGATTTAGTAGCCACGTGTCATTAAATAAAGCAAAATGGTGGATTGTATACTGGCAGTCATACTAATGTATATTAATGTACTATTTTATTTATTTATTTCCAGGTATACCTGTTTGATTTCTTTTCTGGATCTAACAGCTCCATTTT
>NW_003549070.1:0-2017 GCF_000090795.2 Amphimedon queenslandica | reverse complement strand
CAACAGTTTCTGTTATCAGTCCATTGATAAATAATGACGCCACACAAGATTACAATAATGAAAAGCAGTACGCTGGTGGGTATATGTACATGTACATTGATGGTTGTCACTGGTCCATTATCTCTTTTGTTTGAATAATCATTTTCGCTCCTCCTGCTCCTTTTACTTTCAAAGTCAGGTTCATCTCGATACTTTTTATGTGCTTTATCAGATGATAAAAACTTATCGATGGCATCACGAACTCTCCCAAACTGATCATAACCTTCACAAGCTTCAATAAGCCTTTCCCACGTGAAGTCTTGATGTTTATCGCTCCACTTTTTATGAACAACCCCAATCTTATCTGCTGCAGAGAGTGGACTATTGATCAGGTCATCCACTTTGACGCCTAATGCTCTACCAATGATTTGCCAGTGACATGCAGCACCACATTGAATAAATATTCTTTGGAAATCATCAACCTCTGGCTCCTTTTTATAAAGATCTATTAGAGAAACACAATATCATTAAATAAATTTTAAAACGTTACCTCTTGCATCATATTGTGGTCCAGGATTACTCTCAACATCTCCAGATATGATAAGGTGAATAACAGTGACAAATATCATCAACTGCTCCATATCAGTAGCAGATCCAAGAGTGGATTGACAGATGAACAGCAAAAGAGCAATGATGATCAAGATAACATCATACATTACACTAGCAGCATAATATTTGTGGAGGTTTGTTTGCATTGATTTATTTAATTTGGAGATCGAGTCCTTAACATTCCTAATAATGGGGCCCTGAATAATAAGAACAATCGTTTTAATTAGAAGCTATTACCATATAACGCTTTAATTTGGCAGAGTTTTATTTTGGCGATTGGCAAACAAAATTGCCAATATTAAAACTGCCAATCATTAATGCGCATGCTCAGTAATGCACGTGTACACAAAAATCGCCAAATTAAAAACCGCCAATTACAATTTTACAGCAAAATCGCCAAAATAAAGCACTGTCAAAATAAAGCATTATACGGTATATTGTTGAGACTTACTAAGATACGATTAAGAAACCGATTAAAGCAAATTTTAGAAGTAATAGAAGATAATAGTTTACAGAAATTTACAACATTCTTGACATTTTGTAGTAGCTCAACAGTATAAATACCAACTTCTTGTAGCTAGAATAAGGTAGCATAATTTCCATATTTTAGTATCAAAACAAACCCGGCCCTAAGTGTATTCCCTTACTTACTCTGTAGAAGATATCAACAAGTGCCTCTCCATCAAATGAATATGTATAGTGCTTATGTATTCCTTGACAAGCTTTTTCAAACTAACAAGAATAATGATGAAATGTTAAAATACAAAAAATTTACCCAACATCTGAGAGTATCAAGTGCTTTTTTTAATGAATTGGTACTGAAGCGTGGAATGGCATCTCTCATTATTTCGGCCATTTTTAACTATTTAAGAGCAGTAATTATGTGTATTATAATAATTGAATGATAAAATATCTTATGTAACACGTTAATACATCTCGCTCCTCGAATACCCTATATGTGGAAATTTTGAAGGGGGTAAATGTTTGCGAATTTTGCGAAACGGGAGTCATTCGCAAAATTAAAACAAGCAAAAATTAATTTCACCTCTCCACATTATTACAAAATGGTGGCACTTCAAAATAATTTGCGAAAGTTTGGCCTCGCAAAATCCTGCAAATTCATCATTCGCGAAAATTTATCCTCTCGAAAATTTCCATGAATAGGGTACTTTATATTGATATCACCCTCGGGCCTTTGGCCGAATTGGCCCACAGGTGATATCAATTTAAAGTATGTGGTGTTGGAATAATACACATACAAAATATTAACCCAACCACATCAAAGGAATGGCTTTATCATTATGATATTTACAATGACATATAAGCCCCGTTTACACTATAGACCACCCTAGGCGTGAATTGGAAAAGTTATGAATTTCATTAATTTTATATACGGTATCTGCCCACACATCATAATTGGCCGCCATTT
>NW_003549069.1:6578-7452 GCF_000090795.2 Amphimedon queenslandica | reverse complement strand
GTGGCTTTACCCTAAGAGACAAGATAAAGGATAGTGATGACCCTAATGCCTGTTTACTTGTCATATGTGAGATATTTGAATCTCAACTAGTAGACAATGCTACATTGAAGAAACATGGAGCAAGCATGAGGACAAGCATATCAAGTAAAACACATTCCATTAGTATCCTTTCTAAATACTTTATTTTAATAGATGGAACAGCTGCTACACCAGTTCAAGTACCAGCTGTTACTCCTTCAGCTCCACCTCATCCTTCAGCAGCAGCTCTGCCTAGGACTAACCCTAATGAGCTAGGTACAATAGAACCATAATGTGTGTACATAAATTTATACATTATCATTTCAGGCATAGGTGATTTAGATATAGTGCTAAGTGTTTTAGCCAATGAATTGGGTAAGTTCAAGCTATTGATCAGACCTTATAAAATTAATACTTTGTCAGAAACCTATAACTTAATAAAATTTGACTACAAGTTACTAAAATTGAATTGCTTGCATGACCTGACCACCAACCACAATTAAACTATAGCTACTACAGCAGGTGTGGGATGAGTAGAAGTGGGTGAAGTGATGGGTAGTTACCTGATACTGTAATATGATACTACTGAAGGTTATCAGTACCATTCTAGAGGCAAGCCCTATCCACCACTGATAAGTCTGTCCCTCCCTTTGACTTGATTATAATTATAGTTGTTTACTGACCTCTACTGACTGTAGGGGATTCTGCTGTACACCTGTAATCATTATTTTTACATAATGTATTATTGTTACAGTACCAACTGCTACAGTGTCATCTAATGGAAGCAGTAGATCTACTACTAGTACCAGCATGCAAGCTATTAGTACTGATAATGGGAAAAGGACATTGTACTATT
>NW_003549069.1:0-1609 GCF_000090795.2 Amphimedon queenslandica | reverse complement strand
AACAACAAGTTCATGTAAAAGATGAACCAATCAAACTAACTTATGACATAAAAGTAGACTATAGTGGTAGATCTAATATGCCAAAGCTAGTGTAATCCAATTTTGTGGATTTCTTATCTCAATTGCTAAATAAAAGCCACAGTAAAAATTTCCAAATATAGCTACAGTAGTGCAAAGGTGTAGTATTTATAGTCATTCAATGTTAGTTCTTTATATTAATTTTGTTAACTTTTAGGGTTGAACATTCGTGATTTAGGAGATGTGATACAAAAGTTAGAGGATGCACACTTTAGAAAAGCAGACTGGGATAAATTAGGGATAAGCCTTGGTCTGCATAAAAATACACTGGATGTGATTAGTGCAAATGAAAGAGGTGACGTTGATAGGTGTTTTACTGAATGCCTTGTAAAGTGGCTGAGCAGAGCTGATGATGTTGATAGCAAATGTAACGGAAAGCCAAGTTACAGTTCACTCGCTGATGCTCTTGACCGTATGGGAAATAACAAAAACCAAGCTGACTATATAAGTGAGTGCATAGCAACATTGTTATCTTACCTAGCATATTTATTGTCATGCACATGCAATGGAAAAGAGTCTTAGACTTAAAAAGTGGTATTGCACAATTGTAATTGAAATAATAAATCAATAATAATTCAACTAGCAGCAATTTTATTTGCCATTTAATAGATTATTGACAATACTTAATATTAAAGTAGCATAACTGGTACTGCTATGCATAAAATTAAAAATTTATTAATTGTACATGTAAATTTACGGTATATTTTACTATTTTTAGGAGGTTTATCAGAAGGAAAGAAACCAGCTAAAAGTATGGCTAAATGGAACTGTAATTGGTAAATTTAACTATTCTCTAATCTAGGGCAGAAACTTGATCCCGGCAGCACTAAGAAATGTGGTTCTGATTACAAATATAATGGTAATATAACCTGTTGAAATGATTTGATTCCAGTAAACTTAAGAGGTTCTCTACTTAGGCTGAAAACAATAAATAAATTTTGTGTTCAATGAAACTTATTAAACCCTAATTAGCTATTGAAATACAGCTTCAAAAGTCCCTGAAACAGCTCTTTACTATATAGTTGTTACTATACAGTTGTAGAATCCATACAACACACAGCCACAATAGATATGGAAATTCCTCCAGATAGCACAGCTGCTACTCATAAATCCACATAATGAAAACTTTTTATAGTCTGATCCTATACTTATGTAATAGTCAAGTAGAGTATGAAGGAGGATTTACAATATGACATTAGGCCAGTGTACTATCAATTTTTCATCAAAAGCGTGTGCGATTTGACCTTTTCATGCATGCTTTATGCTAGAACAGAACCAGATTCTATTCCAGCGTCAACATAACGTCAGGACTAGCATAATATTGTAAATCCGCCTTTACGCTAGTCCTGACGTTACGTTGACACAGGAGTTGAATTTGGTTTAACTCTAGCATATAGCATGCATGAAAAGGTCAAATCACCCACGCTTTTGATTAAAAATTGACGGTACATTGGCCTAGCGTCATATTGTAAATCCGCCTTTATATTTATGGTATTCTAGATGGAGAGTCTGAAGCATGTGCAGCTGATGA
>NW_003549068.1:5836-7453 GCF_000090795.2 Amphimedon queenslandica | reverse complement strand
AGCAATAACTACTCAAACTCAATGAAAATACAGAAATAACCTGAATGTGACTCTTCAATTCTACGCCGTGATGAAGCAGACCCCTTTTGCCAGTAGGACACTCTCCTCTAATTATTATCTACTCTTGATAATAACAACCAAATTTGAACTAGAAGAATGTAGAACAAGCGGTGTACTTAAATAAGTGATTACCACATGATGGTGAATGAAAGTCAAGTTACTATATGATAATACTACATGAGCAAAATGTGAAGTTATATACATACAGTTCATTAAGTTAACATGGTTTCACAACACTCTTAACAATATTTGTTGTTGTGTAATAATTGAAGGTGTGAATGTCAGTTAGAAGGAGTTTTTCATCAGTGCAATCTTCACCATTCAAAAGTATTTGTAACTAATCACTAAATATAGTGAAGTAGTACTTAGTCTCATTGCTGTCAATTACAACAACACGAGCTGATTTACTCTTAATAATGTAATGCACACAGTGCAATTTACATTTGCAGTTACAAATATTCAATCACTGTGATTCACACTGTGATCATATTCATTAATTAACAATGAGTTTGTTTACACAGAGATTGATTGGAGCATGCCACTTTCTCCCTTTATGTCATACTAAAGTTGCTCTGTAACACAACTCCAAAACTGTGAATACACTGAATAATTTTCTTAGTCCCTCCTTCTGCCCTTAGCTTTGTGTCCCAGTACTGATAAAGGCTTAGGCCACATTTACACAGCAACGAAAACGATGCAATCCGTAATAGTTTTGTGCCTGTTTTATGCTTCTGTTTACATAGAAACGAATGAAAACAAGATAGAATCTTGATAGAACTACATGGAAACGAAAACGGTGTTCTAAGTGGATACTTTAAAAACGATGCGTTTTCCATTGCTGTGTAAACGTAGCCTTAGGCTTGGGGGCAAGTTGGTATAGGATGGATATAAAGGGGAAAGCTTTTTTTGGGTGGTTTAGTGTCTGTGAGTGTAGCTGGCCTCAAAGCTAATCCTGTGGCTGCTTTCGCTCAAACATCATAGGCTCATCATAATCATTGAAATAAATGTCAATGTGATATGCCACAACAAAATACACAATTTCTAAACTCACCTGATCCTCAGTTGTAAGGAATGTAACCCTCTTATCCTGTGAGGCAGCTGACAATACATTACCCAAAGACACATTCTTAAATCCTTCATTCTGTCTTATCTCATCATCTAACGTAAGGATCATAACCACACCCTAACCACACCCACTCACAGTTAGGTATATTGATACCAGCTGGTATTCCACTGGAGGCAAATGACACAACATCAAGTGAAGTAAAGTCTGGACGTAGGAACTTGTCCTTTTCAAACTCCACCCCCCAAGGGAGGAGAGGAAGGAACTCTTGAGCTGAGTCCAACAGTTGTGAGAATTTAGAACTCATCGACTTATTAACAACAGCAACAAACCCTAGAGGAGGAGAGAGAATGATTAAAAATGCATCAAAAGCTGACACACTTAAATTGCTATGCCTAATCAAACATTAAATCGATAGTTAAAGAATGACTCTGATAGGAAGTAGTATTATTAAGCAAACATCACTGACATGTACTATGCCAATAGAGTGACGA
>NW_003549068.1:3853-5208 GCF_000090795.2 Amphimedon queenslandica | reverse complement strand
CAGGTTTGTTTTGTGAGGGTAAACTTTCGTTTTCTATCCTCAAAATGACTTTCGTGAGGTTAAACATTTGTTATGAAGACGTTAATAAGCTACCACGCCCATTAAAAACTGGAATTTCGTTTGGTTAATTATTCGTTCTCCCATCTTGAAGAACGAAAAGAACGAAAATTTAGCCCTACGAAACAAACCCGCTATACGGTACTTACGTTTCAACAACTGGCCCTTTATCTTTAATCCAATAACGAGATGCATCTTCATGATCAGGTACCGACCCTCTACTAAAACTAGACACATATCTATCAATCATATCCTTCTGGTTCCTGTTAGCAACGTGATGAGCAGCCGCCTCCAGTTCATCACTCATCCTCTTCATTAGTGTATGATAGTCTCCTCTTGATATCTTAATGGAGACACTAGAGCTGGTTCTAGGGGAAGGGAACTGATGGGGTCCAAGTAATGATGATACTTTATCATTTGGACTAGGAGGAGTATCTGAGAGAATGATACATGTAAGAAAGATGGAGATGAGGTGAGGGTATTGATACACTAACCATTAGTAAGAGATGATGCTAATCTTAATTCATAGGTCCCATCTTCACTCTTGAACAATCTTGTATTGTATGGGCTCAAATCCTATTAATAAAATCATAACAATGATAGCATCTGTAGCATAGTAGCAGGAGTATTTGGACTAATGCTCATAGCATACATGGTATGCTATCTCATCTCCCTTCATTTGTTCCCATTATACAGAGCTTAAATGTTTTCTGTTAGCTTGTGCAATGACCATTAAATCCAATTATCCAATTATGAATGAAGCTATGTCTGGTATATGTACTGGACAGGATAAATAGCCAAAAATGCAAGACTTAGTAGGATGCAGAGTTGCAGACACATGATATGCTTTACTAATAATATCTCAATGATATTGCAGCTTTCACAGCTACATGTCTAGTTTACACTGCACAGAGTGCATTAATTTCCCTAACCATCCAATGCAGGATGCAATTGCAATCAAGGTGTTTCTATAGATTATACATGTATATCCAGAGCTTCCTTCAAATGCCTAGAAGCTAATCAAGCTATGAACACAATGGCCTTGTACATGTAAAATAACATGAAAAATATCGTGTACGTTATACCATACACATTCAGAATTCGCATAATGTGTCACTAGACGAATAGTACAATTTCAACTTTGTATAAATAACTCAACTTTCACTCTTACTTTATTCAACATAAATTCTTTTATGATTTCAGCATCTTCTTTACCACAGTTACCCGAATAGTAAGTCGTTATACCCTATTAAATATTCATAGATTATTAATTAACACAAACCACACCCACTCACATC
>NW_003549068.1:0-3223 GCF_000090795.2 Amphimedon queenslandica | reverse complement strand
TCGCCATCTTGAAACTAAGTCACGTGAGCAGTTAGTTAATAATTTTAGTTAGTTGACTATTCATTAAGGTTATTAACTTTCTAGCTATGCCTCTCAGTGTAGAAATAGAATTCAGTGGAGGAGCTGAGCTTCTCTTTAACAAGATAAAGAAACACAAGATTGAGCTTCCCGATAAAATGGGCGTGGCTAACACCTGGACGATAAGAGATCTGATTGGTTGGATAAAAGAAAACTTATTATGCGAGAGACCTGAACTATTCGTACAAGGGGAGAGCGTGAGGCCGGGGATATTAGTAATGATTAATAATATTGACTGGGACCTCGTGGGGGGGCTGGATTATGTAATCAACAATAATGACACCATTCTATTTATATCTACTTTACACGGTGGATAATTATTATAATAACTAATAATAATAATTATTAATTTAACACAAAATTCATTAAAGTTTATCTGTATTAAGATGTTGTTGCCTATTATAAAATTAAAATTATTATTAATTAATCAATTAATAAGGTGATTTCCTTACTGGTGCTACTTGAGATGCTGTTCCTATTTTGTTTTCTGACAGTATTTTCATTGGTGATGTCGCTATTGTGATGTTACGACTGCAAAATGTCTATAACAGAAAATTAAAAATTTTAATATTGACATGATGATAAATTAATATTGAATATATTACTTCATATTTAATTAAAATATTATTAATGAAGGTTTAAAGGCAAAAAGTAAGCTAAGAGGACACATGCAGCCAAAGTTGGTGGAGACTAATGAAATACACTCAACATACTGTATCATAGCAAAATAGTAGTGAGCATGCTAAACAGCCACAGTGAGTTAATTATACAAGCTTCATTAGTCACTTTAATTATGCAAGCTTCGTTGCTCATGAGTAATGTAACTTGTATAATTAACAAAATAAAGGTTATATTTAAAATAAAATCATTGCTTATGCTGAATACAAGTGTTATCAATGGAGTGCCATCATATTTAATATATTTAATATTGACATGATATAGTATGTAATGTACCATGATAATGTAGTTACTTACTGTAACATTTAGTGATGATTGATTAGTAGTATGGAACCTTTCACTAAAGAGAGAGAGAGAGAGTACAATAATAGCTAGCATCATTAACATACCCTAATGAGATGGCACTGGGTCTAGAGGCATCAATAGCAGTGACTTGTCTCTCCTTTGCTTCCTAAGATGAAAAGAAAAGAAGATGTATATGTGTATGTACATGTACATGTATAAATTTGAGATAGAGTACATGTACATGCGTGTCATCAATGTGTTGCCTGGTAACCTCCTCTGCCCTCTCCTCTGAGCAATGAATGATTTCCTGGAGACACTCTTGATCGGGTGAGGTTGGGCAGAGTCCCTCTTGTGCCAATTCACTGCCTACTTCATACCAAACCTCACCTGTCTGTACAGGGCATATTAGAGATAGTAATTCATAGTTGAAGTGTTACCTTGAAATCAAGATAATTCTCTACAATACACAATGTTATTTTATCTTCAGTATTTATGCCATCAGATGGATGAGAAAAACCTAAAATAGCGATCAACATGTAAATGTATATGTACATGTGGCAGCACTGGGTTTCTCCCAAAGCATGCTTAAGTGAACTAAAAAGTATGCTTTATACAAGCTGAAAAGCCTAATACATGTACATGTAGTACATACAGCTTTGGAAGCAACTTTAAAAATTCATTATAAATCCAATTTTGATCGAAATCGGCTTAAACCTTCTACACAACATAAGAACATGTATATGCATCAGAAAAAATTATAAAAATGAAGAATTCTCTCCTATTCATTTTTGGCGAAATTTGGCCAAAAACCCTGTACTATAGTACAGGGACTTTGGCCTGATTTTGGAGCGACTTCAAAAATTCATTAAAAATCTAATTTTGATTGGAATCCACTCAAACTTTCTACACAACATAAGAACATGTATATGCATCAGAAAAAATTATAAAAATGAAGAATTCTCTCCTATTCATTTTTGGCGAAATTTGGCCAAAAACCCTGTACTATAGTACAGGGACTTTGGCCTGATTTTGGAGCGACTTCAAAAATTCATTAAAAATCTAATTTTGATTGGAATCCACTCAAACTTTTTACACAACATAAGAACATGTATATGCATCAGAAAAAAATTATAAAAATGAAGAATTTTCTCCTAGTCATTTTTGGCGAAATTTGGCCAAAAACCCTGTACTATAGTACAGGGACTTTGGCCTAATTTTGGAACGACTTCAAAAATTCATTAAAAATCTAACTTTGATTGGAATCCACTCAAACTTTCTACACAACATAAGAACATGTATATGCATCAGAAAAAATTATTAAAATGAAGAATTCTCTCCTAGTCATTTTTGGTGAAATTTGGCTAATGACCCTGTACTATAGTACAGGGACTTTGGCCTGATTCTGGAGCAACTTTAAAAATGAGGGAACCCCCAATGGAGCACAGTTCATTATACTGTACCTATTCTGGTGCACATGGCATATATTTTGGCTCTCACATTCTCCCTCACGTCCTCAATAGCAGCAGTGTAGTGTCTGGTGGGCAGTGGAAGCATTCCTTGAGCATTCTGTGTAGCACCCATTAGGGGAAGAGTGGTCCCTGCATCAGAGAAAAGGGAGCAATTACAGTGCATCCATGTGAAAAAAAAATGAATGACGAAGCTATAGTTGCTAAAAATTAGTTGTTTATACATGTATGTTATTATAATTATTGCTGTGCAATTGTACATGTATTTGTGTATGTACTGTACAGGTATAATCAGTATTACCAACTAATGTTCCTTTGTCTTCTCTTGGTAGACCCATGTCCATCTCCTCCTGTCTCCAGATATGAGCCAGCAATGACCAACAATTAATAGAGTCAGTTTTAGACTGCCATGCAGGCAGTGACATGAGCTACAGCCTGAGGAGAGAGGACTGAGATACATGCATGTACATGTACATATACGTATATATACTATATCCCAGTTGAGTTTGGGACAAGAAAAACTGGAATAACTTTTTATAGGAATATGGGATAAGGATGAAACTTTCACAGGTTCTTAGTCGCCAAAGTCCATCAAAATCTGTGAAATCTTGGGTCTCTCAACTCTTAGGAACCCTGAGAACCGGGTTCTCCCTATAAACCCAATGGCATACCAAAATGACGTTTTATGACAAATTATCTACGTCATAGTTTACATA
>NW_003549067.1:5687-7458 GCF_000090795.2 Amphimedon queenslandica | reverse complement strand
TCATAAAGTAGCCACTAAGAACAACTCACCTGATTTAATCAAATATCTAATCAATAAGTATAACTGTGATCCAATGGCTGTTGACAGGAGTGGGCGGACACCTCTTCACTATGCTGCTAGTTGTGGTCGTTCTTTATCTGTTGAATGCTTATTATCAACTGGTAAATGTGATCCATTGGCTAAAGACTATGAGGGGAGAACACCATTACAACTAGCTAAAGAGGAAAAGCAGGAAGGTGGGAATAATACTCTTCCTATCTTTAAGAAGTTTGGTAATATAAAGTCATCTCATCCAATTGATTCTTATGTTAACGTCCTCCTTGTGGGTAATCCTGGAGCTGGTAAAAGTACTCTTAGTCATGTCATCAATGACACAGCTAGTTTTACTCTTCTTGGTTCCTTTAGAAATGTTGGAGAGGTAGTGCCCTGTACTGCTGGTATCATTCCTTATAAACTAAAACACAGGACACTGGGTAACATCATTCTTCATGATTTTGCTGGTCATTCCGAATACTACTCCAGTCACAGTGCTGTCATTGAGAATCTCTTACAAGGTTCTGGTGGTGTGTTCCTGATAGTAGTCAATATATTGGAGAAGGAACCAGTCAAACAGCTTTATCAGTGGCTAACAGTTGTCAGAAATGAAGCACAGAAAGCTCTTAATCAATGCCATGTTATTGTAATAGCCAGTCATGTGGATGAGATAAGCAATCCTGTTGAAAAGAGAAGGAGAAAGGAAGAAATACAGGAGATTATTGTAAGGGAAAGGTGTGATAGTGTCTTCTTAGATTGTCGTAAGCTTGGTGGGAGTGGTATGGATTCCTTCTTTAATAAGTTGTCTAGTGCCTGTGAATCCATTCGTAGTACAAGTGGAAGGAATTTGAGTCTTTATTGTCACATGATGTATGGTCTACTGGAGGAAAGGAAAGAGAATATACTGACCCTCTCTGATGTAATGTCTGCTGGTAAGGACAATAATGATTATTTTATACCACATAAGAGAGAAGACGTCTTGGATGTTCTTGATTCGTTGCACTCAACTGGTTTGATCAGTGTTCTTAAAAGTAAAGAGAAGATATGGGTTGTTGTGAATAAGGGTATACTACTAACTGAGGTGAATGGAATTCTTTTTGCTTCAGAGACATTCAAAGAACATGTTGATATTGCTAGCAATACTGGTATTGTTGGAGTGTCTGGTCTGACTAGACTCTTCCCTAAATATGATCCTGACATGTTGATCTGTTTTCTAAAGAACATGGAACTCTGTCAACAAATGAATCCATCTTTCCTAACAATGACAAACCTCCATCAGTTAGCAGTGGAAGAGGAGGAGGAGGGAGGGACAGAAAGAAGAGGAGAAATGTTGTTTTTTTCATGTCTTTTGTCTACTGATAGACCTGATGAGGTGACTAGTCAAGTGTACCAGTTTGGTTGGTGTCTACAGTGTACTAGTAAACATTATTTCTTTCCTCCTCGATACTTCCATGTCCTCTCATTACGTCTTGCTTACAAAATGGCTCTACCTCAAGAAGATGACAAGTTAAATCGTTACTGTACATTTTGGAAGAATGGACTTTATTGGTTTAATGGTCATGGTGTAGGATCACTGGTAGAGATTGTGGATGAGAGCCAGTGTGTACTAGTAATGATGTCCTGTGAGAAAGGTTACAGTGACAATATGGTGTCTCTAAGAAGAGATGTGATAGGAGAGGTAATGAGTGTTTATAAAGAATCCTGTCCCAGTCTAGAGGTAAAAGAGTTAGTTATTGAT
>NW_003549067.1:0-5578 GCF_000090795.2 Amphimedon queenslandica | reverse complement strand
CTGTTTGATACATTAATACAAACACTAATAATTGAAAGATCATTCCTTAAAGTAATTTTATTTCTTATCAAATTACTCTAGCTGTCTTTGTCATATATGTGGGTTGTCATTGTGTGGCTTTTACTACTAATAAATGCAATTACTCAGACTTTTTTGTCAATTGTGGGTTGTAGTTGAGTGGCTTTTACTACTAGTAATGTACACATCTGTAAATTCATCTTTCAGCAATAAACCACTACCTTGTCAGTGACAAATATCAGTTATTACAATAAATCAGAAAACTGATGCTGTAGAAATTTTTGAGTTTCAAAATTTTGCTGTGATCTAATTATTATGTAATATGATTGTGTCGTGTAGTATTAAATGTGGCATGTAATTACATATGTAATGAAATTCTAATCCAGAAATTTCCAGATAGACAGTATTATTATTATTATTGTATAGGAAGTGAGTGGAATAAAGCCTAATGTATTCAACACAAGTGTCACTACAATAAAGCTAGGTATGTTAAAAAAGTACTATCACAATTGTCAAGTAGTGGGAGTGTAGACTGTACAGTGTATATACTTATTATTAATTATTATTTTTATAGATATTAAAGATCTTGATATTGTCATTAAAGAATTAACATCAGATCAACACTTGCCCTGTTCTGTATGGCACAGACTAGGTCTACAGTTAGGATTATATGATCCTAGACTAGTGGATATAGATGAGAGACACAGAGGAGATCCAGTAAAATGCATCCATGCTTGTATGTCTGCCTGGTTAAGAGGAGAAGATAAAGTGAGAGAGAAAGGAGGTCCCAGTTGGTCATCATTAGCTACAGCACTGGATACAATAGAAGAGAAATCTATTGCTAGTTACATTAGAGATAAATATTGTACATCAAACCAGTTAATTGCCTAGTTCATCTGTTTATTGAAATTATTATTTTCTATTATCACTTCATTTGTCTAGATGGCTGCCTATAGTATCCTACTTTATTCTGTTTATAATAATAATAATTATTAATGATACATTATTACAAGATGAATGTAAAACATCAAGGGGACGACCCAAGCAAAGCAATATACATCATTGTTACTATTTACGTCTATCTGTTTGTTGCTAATGAAAAGTTTGAGTTGATTCCGACAACAAATTTTTGTGCAATGGACAATTTTTGAATCACTACATCACTACCAAACGTGTACACTAGGCATCGTTACTATAAATAGTATCAATTACTACAATAGACAATGATATAGACCTCTTGAGCTGAGAATGAATTACGTCATAAACACTATGACTATGTCACTAGAGTATATACGGCAGTGGATGTGGTAGAGAAGGAGATAAAGTTAATGGACAGAAACTTTCTATGTTGAACCAATGTGCAAAAGCAGAAAGCAAGCTATAGTAAAGAATCAGCTGCACATTGCACCAAATCTGTTTTATGAGATGCTTTGTAGCGCCCATTCTTCTTCCAACCAACTTTTGTAGCTTGAAAGAGTTCCAGACCTGCCAGACAAATGATTTTTATAGTTTACTTCATTCCTTCTTCATTGAATCTTGCCGTCCAAAATGGCGGCCAATTATTACGTGTAGGTGGATACCTTATCTCAAAATAACAATATTCATACACTTAGTCATTCACAAGCTTGAGAAGTCTATATCATATACTACAGTACAATAGCATAGTGTCAATCAATAGGATTGTACTATAAATAGTATCAGTGTTACTATAAATAGTATCATTTACCTCTATTCCTAAGGAAGAATGACACTATGTCTCAGTTCCAGTCTCCAGTGCATTGAGTGGGAGGGAACATTGATCCAATGAATTAAGAGACACTCCTAGATCAGGAGAGACCGAGATTTTATGAAAATTAATGATGACAAAGACAAAGTTTGTAAGAAAGAGGGACCATCTAAACATGAAAAGAATAGGAGGTATTTTAATTTATATTTTATCATAAAATTGTAAATATTTACCTGGAGTGTTATAACTAAACATTCTACAGTATTCCAGTGAATGAATGGCAGCAATGATCATAGCATTAGAGACACTATAGACCACTGGATAATAATGAAGTTAAGGATAATAATTGTACATTATTAATGATTAATATACATGTACATGTACATAGCTCAAGCAGAAAAAATAATAAAAAGAAAGGAGAGGATAGCAAAAGAAAGGAGAATCATTATACACATGCATAAGCCTTAGGCATTTTTCAGATTTCAGTCTTTGCTTAAAATGGCGACAACCAGAAAAATTCAAGTCAGAATCAGCTCAAACTTTCTACACAGCATAAGGACATCAATATGTATCAGTATATTTAATAAAAGTTGAGAGTAATTTTTAAGCCATTTTTTGGAAAAAACTATGGGCTATAGCCTTGGGTATTTTTCAGATTTTAGCGAATTTCCTTAAATGGCCGTAACACAAAAAATTTAATTCGAAATCAGCTCAAACTTTCTACATAGCATAAGTACATCAATATGTATCAGAAAATGTAATAAAAATTGGGAGTGATTTTTTAGCCATTTTTTGAAAAAAAACCAAGGCTAAGGAATGTGCATGGGGCATTAATTAGGATACACACAATCCCGTCCTCAATGAGAGTGAAAGGCAGCGGCCATTCAAAAAGGATGTCGTTCAACTTCCCGACATATTGTGAAAGAGTATCATCATACTGGAAGGACTCCATGGTTGGTTCTATACTGAAGACTGAAGAGAGAGCCAGTGATTGTTGCTGAGATGAGCCTGGAGGAGTGAAGAGTGAGGTGTGTTAAAGAACTGTCATTAGCTAGTGGAATGACGTCACCTTTATGAGAACCAAGTACTGTTAGTGTATCAAGACTGGAGCCTATTGAGAGGAGAGAGGAAAATAATTAATAACTAATATAGTCGGTTTCAGTTGAGTTTGACCACTGACCCACCCTTATAACTTCTCTATAATTTATGCTAGCAACTTGAAACTTGGTATATTTGCAAAACGGGTTCTTCCGAAAATCTGTACCAATTTTGGAGTCTCTAGGTACTCTGGAAGGTTCTCAAAAGGTTCTTCCGGTCAACATGAAAGGGAGCCGCCATGATGTTTCATGACGTGAAGCTTCGTGAATATCATTTGCATCTCATTAAATATGTCAATAATCATGTTTTTATTATTTAAAAATCAAATAAAGCAAAAGGAGTACTCCAGGCCAAGATTTAATTGAACAAGAAGACTTTGCACTCCAGAAAGAAGCCTCACTCAGTCTGCTGTACTTCTCTAAGCCTTCGTTCAGTATTTGTCTTCAACATTGCCGCTCAGAAACTCCGTTGAAAATTTGCATCTCTCGATTCTTTCTTCAGGTAATAGCAAGCACAAAGATCTTTCATGTCAGTTGCAGGGCTAGCAGTGGCCAAAACAGGGTAATAAACAAGTTACAACAAGAAGAAAGGAGCATGGATGAAATTTTCTGCCATTTTATTTGCGTGTGGGTGGGGCTACACGTGACGTTTTGATGATGAAAACATCTGGTCAAATTAACTCAACTGAAACCGACTATACCGTGATTTTCAGGTTGCTTGACCCAATTTTCCTACTTCCTGCTCACGTGACATATATTATTAGTATGGGGAAAGTCACGTGATTACGAGTTTGCAACGTCAAGCAACCTGCAAAGCACGGTACTATATCCCAACTGAGTTTGACACCAGCCGCTTGGAATTTGAAAAATGTAGGATACGTCACTGATGACGTCTTATAATGATATTCATAGAAGCATGGCCGACATTTTACAGCTGCGTAGTTGGCCAGTATTGCACTCTTAAAAAGGTTTTGTTTGTTCTGATAAGCAGTACAATAGCTGCTGGAGTCAACTAGTCTTTATACAGGCAATCATTATCAGAAGATCTTGCTCTGTTAGCTTTTTAAAAGAAGAATTATCAGTTTGGGCGCTCGACCACATGTTCTTATGTAAACTATGACGTAGATAAATTGTCATAAAACGTCATTTTGGTATGCCATTGAGTTTATAGGGAGAACCCGGTTCTCAGGGTTCCCAAGGGCTGAGAGACCCAAGACCTGAGATCTTGTGATGGCATTGGGCGACTAAGAACCTGTGAAAGTTTTATCCTTATCCCACATTCCTATAAAAAGTTATTCCAGTTTTTCTTGGGTCATGAATCATTGATATTGATGGGGAGGAACTTTAAAAATTTGTAAGAAATCCAAATTTAATTGGAATCAGCTCAAACTTTCTATGCAACATAAGTACATGTACATGCATCAGAGACAAATTACAAAAAGCTAAATTCTCTCCTTTTATTATATATATTATATATATGGACTTTGACCCAATTTTTTTGCAACTTTAGAAAAACAAATTTAATCAGAATCATCTCAAAAATGTCTATGCAACATAGGAACATGTCAAGCTGGTAATATCATTCTCTCTAACCTTCTCTCTGAGGACAACACCACAAGAAAGTCCACTGAGGTAAGCATGGAAGCCATTATCCTCTGCAACAACACTAGGAGGAACTAAACACGCTCACCTTATCAGCCAAGCTCCCTTATCTTGCATGAGTAGTACCATTCATCATTACTGATGACTCCATGTGGTTTTAAGGCAGGCTCAATCACACCCATACTAAACTGAACTGAACTGCTAATGGAAGACCAAGATTAGCACAATACCTTGACTCTAATAATAATGATAATAAAATGAATTTAAATTATTTCTATTCACTAACCATAAAGTCAGTAGTTAATACAGTATTCATTGCTGGATTTGCTGCTTGACAAATAAATTTGAAGCATCTTCCTATTTTTTTCTTTGAATGACGTGATACAGCACATATTTCTGTGTAGAAATAAAAACAGTTCATCAATGAATGAATAAATGAAAGAGACAGACAAAACTCTTAAATGGTCACAATAAAAAACAATGCAAGTTTGTGGTTACTTTAATCTGTCAACAAATTCATGGCAAAGAGTTGAGTAGTGTACATTCATTATTGTAAAAACACAAAATACAGTTAATTGGTTGAAATGGCCAAATATTATAGGCAGAGTCACTTTTTACTATAGTAATTATTATAATGTAGATCTACATAATCATATAATGTATGTATACAAATATGCTTATACACACACCTATACTCAAATGCATATACAGTAAATGTAGTTTTATAGTTTATAGAAAAATGGTTGCTATACATGCAAAGGCATTTTCTATGTTAACACACTATAAATTTGGTGGAGGAATGATTGGTGAAATGAGCTTCATTTGGTAGACAAACTTGCACAACACTTATAACACTTATGTGTAGTGTACATTTATTATTGTAAAATACAAAAATACAGCTTATTGGTTAAAAAGGCATAATTTTAGGCAGAGTCAATTTTTACTAGTAATGCAATGTAATGAAGATCTATGTATGCAGGGTATGTATACACATACATATGTGAATGCATGTATGCTTACACATATCTACTCAAATGGACAGTGTACAATATAGATACATGCATCACTTTAAATTTTGTTGAGCTTCATGCAGACAATTTTATACTTGCTGTAGCATGCTACTGACCATTGGTTA
>NW_003549066.1:6257-7458 GCF_000090795.2 Amphimedon queenslandica | reverse complement strand
TATTATTGTATATAAATACACTGATAATAATATTTCATTCACTCTAGCTCCTATTAATATCAGTGTTTCTGTATCTGCAGTCATTATATTTCACTATTGTACATAGTAGGAATGAATTGGTAATAATTAGTATCATAGGTATACGTCAAATGCTCTCATTAAATATTCATCATAAGAATTACTTACTTTATTGTAATATTATCATTACTAATTGTCATTACATATTCAATACACATTGTATCTACTACTGTCTACATGTACTTACTGAGTTCAATAACTGCTGTATCATTTAATACTGTTATTCCTCCAAACTCAATTATCCAGTTAGTAGTTGGGGTCACACTCCACACTGAGAGAGAATGCCAGTATCTCTTAGTGACATTGTCTGGTAGATTAATCTATAAAATTAAAATGATAATAATTAATTTGTGTATGACGTATTAATTGATTTGATATCTGGCTAATAAACACAATAACTAACTCACAGTTTTATAGTCTGCACAGTGTGTTTTATGTAACACAAAGATCACATAATAAAATTAATAATACACAATATATTAATAGACAAGTATACACAACTGAGTCTGTTATTATATCATGTGAGTCCTCAATTAAGAACTTACTAAGTGTCTGCATGTACACACATACACATACACATACTAATGACACACTAACACACATACATCTACATCTATACATGCATACACATATAAAGCTACATGTAAAGCATGCATAATTGCTCATACACATACACACACATGTACATGTTACATGTACACATGATGTACGTGTTAGTACACACATACACATATTAAAACATATACACACATACACACAAATACATGTATGTACATACACAATGTACACAATGTATATAAAATACAATTTATTTTAATTCCAGCATTGACACTCTATCAATTGTCAATCCATCTTTACACACACACACAGACACATGTATATTCACACATATTTAGGTAAAGAAACAAACACAAAACACAAAAACACACAAACACACATTCACACTAAAAACAGACACACACACACATACTGAATACCAGCATTATTCATCAGTAGTTTTCACTCAGTATCATAATATGTACATGTACATTACAAACCTCATGAGTTACAAATTTAGTTAATCACTTTATGTTTCATTATCAAGTATCATAATATAATACTAAATACTTACCAGTTCTTTCCA
>NW_003549066.1:2407-4256 GCF_000090795.2 Amphimedon queenslandica | reverse complement strand
AATCATAAAAGATCTTACAATCCTACAAGGTCTTAACATGATGCAGGATCTTTAATTTGCATGATCTTGCATTCTTACAAGCAATACAAGATCTTTATTCATACATGATCTTGATTTCATGAAAGATCTTGAAATAACCAACATTGTTTAAGATCTTTAATAATTCACACATGATCTTGTAATCTTACAAGGTCTTGATATAATGTGAGATCTTTAACTTACATTTGATCTTGCAATCATAAAATATCTTGCAACAATCTTATGAACATACATTATCTTGCAATCTTGCATGATCAATTTAAATTCAAGTACATAAAAGATCTTGTAAATAAGATTTTAAGTGATCTTGTATGATTAAAATCATGTAAGATCATGCAAATTATTGCTACTGATCTTGCAAGATTGTGCAAGGCAAGATTTTACAAGATGCCTATTCATGTGACATCTTACATCATCTTACTGAACCTTATAATATCACACAAGATCTTGCTAAGATTTTTTATGAGGATTATGTATAGATACATGTACATACAGGGGCGTAGCTGGACCTTGGGTGACGGTAGGGCAAGGAGACAAAATGGCGCGCGAAGCGTGCCGCGATCTTGGCCACACCCCTTTTACGTAACAAAATGGAAGCATTTTCCTGCAAGCTGAGCAAAGAGCTGTGGTTATCAGCCACCCCCTTTTGTTATTGTAAGAACAATGAATATAATCTTTTGGCTTATAATTTCAATGAATATAATTAAGGCCACTTTGATGGTAGGGCCCAGGCCCCCTCAGGCCCTACCTCAGCTACGCCCCTGTGTACATATACAAACATCACACACACACAGATACATGATAATACTCAAACACACATAACATGCACATTATAGATACACGTCACATACACACGTCATACATTCATAAATTCTCACATACATTATATGCACTATCATACACAGACACATCATAATGTATGTATTAGTACACACACACACGTCACATATAGACACACGTCACCATCACACACAAACACATGACACACAGACACACACTAACAAACACACTTAATTATTAACAATCTGTTTTATGTACATTAATATAAATTATTCAGTTTGAAATACTCATCAACTATTGTGTATCAATGATGAGAATTACTGACCTGATGAAATCCTGTAATAATGTATCTCATTACATCTACCACCAGCTGAATACTGAGCATCAGGTTGCTTAGGTGTAGAAGATGATCCCAGCCCTCCGATTATTACGAGATAGTGTTCACTGTCAAAATGAGCTGATATCATTCCACAGTAGTCCTTCTTCATTGGATCGCGATCAGAACTAGAAGGAGAGAGTTCCTTCCACTTGAATGAATCCACATTGAAACAATGTAAGCTGTTTTGATAATCACCACCACGTCCACCAAAATAATAGATGTCCTTCCCAATAGCACCAGATGAATAGCCCCAGGTACCTGGTGGTGGGGTACCAGTAGTAGGTTTCTGGTCCCAAGCTCCAGTTGGTAAGTGATACACCTCCATCACATCATAGTCTACTCCAGATCCGAGCCCACCCCACATATATAGGTAGTCTCCTACCTTTACTGTGGAGTGACTCCTTCTCTCGACTGGTTGATAGTCTATAGAGAACAAGAGGTACCAGTAACAGAGTAATAGTAATATAGTGATGAGTTAGAATAAGGACAGGATACAGAGGAGTAAAGTAAGTGAGAGAGTAAGAGAGACAAAGAATGAATGAAAGAGATACAAAGAGAAGAGAATAGTGGCCCTCACTTTTAGATGCCATTCTTGCAAAATACCAGCCCCAACCAAACTATGCAACATAAGACCACACCCATTTATCCAAA
>NW_003549066.1:0-2397 GCF_000090795.2 Amphimedon queenslandica | reverse complement strand
CTGTGGAGACTCAATATTGATCCTCCTGATGGTAGTACTGCTTCATTTGATGTTGATGAGAGATGGTGGGACCAGGTGGAACTGACTAGACTGGATCTATCATCTAACGAAATCAAAGAAATATCTGAAGATATTGAAAACTTTAATTCATTGTCAGCGCTTGAGGTGAGAATGAAAATATAAGATTTTTAATATCATTATAATACATGTTTAGTGTACATGTATGTATGAATTAAATTGTAATAGCATGGTATACTGCATGGTTTGAGAGAACTCCCTTGAATGTTGTAGATTTGTTTATAGTTTAGTTTGTTGTTTATTTTTGTATAAAGACTGATAATTATGTTTACATGTTGTGTGTTATTGTTATTATAGGTCCAGTACAATGAGTTAAGATGTCTACCTAATAATGTGATCAAACTGGATAAACTATCTAAAATATTTGCAAGGTAAATATTGTATCCACTCTCTACCATATGTACATGTATATCTCTCTCCATGCATACATGTACTTATCTATTTATAAATTCATAATAATTGTTTTAATTTTTGCTTTTTGCTCACGTGCTAGTTGATTTATTTAATAGATTTTTTAGCCAAATTTAATTGAGGCTACGAAAAATTTAGTGACTCAGACTTTCTGACATGCAGTATCCATCACTTGTTCTGTTTTGTATTTAGTTCATTCTTTGTTTCCTTTATCTCTCCCTCAGTTATAATAAACTACAGTGTTTACCAGTAGACATTGGCCAATTGACTAATTTACAGTATCTCAATATATCTCACAATTCACTAACTGTTCTACCACACTCAATCACTAGTCTCTCCCACCTAGAGGAACTGGTACAGCACACACACACACACACACCACATAACTTACATTAGGCCACTGCAGGGTTTCACGTACTTCAGGGTTTCCACAAAGCATGCTAAGTGAGCTAAACAGCATGAGCTTCATGAGCTGACAAGCACTACAATACAGTACATGGCATTTGGAGCAACTTTAAAAATTCATTAAAAAATCCAATTTTGATCAAAACTAGCTGAAACTTGCTACACAACATAAGAACTTGTATATGTATCAGGAAAAATTATAAAAATGGAGAATTTTCTCCTAGTCATTTTTGGCAAAAAATTTGGCAAATTTGGCCCAATTTTTGAGCAACTTAAAATTTTGTAAAAATTTGAAATTTGAACAGAATCAGCTCAAAGTTAATACAATGTATAAGGACATCAATATGTGTTTAAAATACATGTATTTTTGTGTTTAGGATGTAAGTGGTAATTCCTTGGGGGCATTACCTGACGGTCTTGAGAGGTTGACAGTTTTGAGAACTTTTAATTTATCGGAGAATAGATTGAACAAGATACCACCTAACCTTGGAGAAATGAGGAGTGAGTACATGTACATGTAAATCAGTTTCAAGCAGTCACTGTATCATAATTCAGTGATTTAACAAGAAGTACCATATGTGTGGTAATTTCTGTTGTTATTTGTGCTCACCTTAAATCCTTACAATTTAAACCGCCTCTATTGCCATTCTATTTTATATAGACTATGGCCAGAATATGAAAATTAGCTTGCACAAATATTAATTTTTAACACATTTCATCAAAATTATAAAATTTTTAACACTCAAAAATTTGAATGTACACTGTATATGTTTGTGTAGTATATGTTTTAATTATCTTTATTTTTAGATTTGACTAAATTATCACTATCTGAAAACAAGTTAAAAGCATTACCACCTTGTAAGTGGATTAAATGTAGTCAGTATATACTTAGAGTATGTGGTGTTCTTTATCTTGTTATTAGTAGTTGGGTTGGAAAGGATTACTGAGATTGATTTAAGTCAAAACCAATTGAATGAATTCCCAATCATTAGACCAGGAAAGACATTGAAGGTATTGGCATGTGTACATGTACATGTACTGTACATCCTTAAATAGAAGCCGCATTCGAATAAATGCCGGGGTAGCAATAGAATTAAACTGTAAATACGCAACACTAGCCTAATAGTGACTCAGTAGTCTAGTGGATAACACCTGAAGTTCCAGAAGTCAAAAGCATGAGGTCACGGTTTGGAACCCTGCTCTGAGCCTAATTTTTTTTTATTTTTTATATATTTTTTGAGGTCCAAATACCATTTTAGGAAATAGACGCCCGGGCTTTTATTTAAGGAAATACAGTACATGTATGTGTTTGTCATGACATCAACTTCATCTTTATTGTTGTTTTGTGAGCATTACCTAATACATTGTACATGTAGTTTGTTAAAAATTTAGTTACTGCATCCCAAAATATTAACATATTCGTAATACTCAACAGTTTCTTGAAGTTATTGTAGTATCATTTACATGTAGTTTTGATTGATAAATAATATGTACATATATAAT
>NW_003549065.1:5934-7459 GCF_000090795.2 Amphimedon queenslandica | reverse complement strand
GTCTTTCTGTGTATGAACTACTTCTAGCTTTAGCCCCTATAATTAATTATTTATTAATCATGTATGCATAAATTTTCATTATAGGACCTTGTCCAGAAAAACCAACTTGTCTACATACAACACTAGCATCATTGTCATCCCAATAATCATCACATATAGTACCCCAGGTCTTATTAACACATAGCTCCACTCTTCCCACCAATGGATCAGAACCACCAACTAGTCTAATATCACCATTTTCACAAGGAGCTGTATAATTATAGATTATGATTCAATCTATTAAAGCAGGCAAACCCTTACTTTCACACCTCACACCAGCATCATACTCATGGCTAGTGCCTGGAATGTACTGTGATTGTGAGGTGCAGTCAAGCAATGAATTTCCTGAGGAATAGCAGTATGTATACATTAATATTGGACCACTTCCTTCACCAAATTTTGTGTTATAAATATACATATACATGGCGCCTATAAAATGCAAATAAAATAAATAAATAACTTCATATAAATATGTACCAGGAGAGGTAAATCCTAATGCATTGCATACTGTCTGAGCAAAGTAATAGTCATAGTAACGACTGTAAACAGTTCCCCATGCATTATTTAGGCAAACTTCAACTCTTCCTTCATATTCTGTGCTACCACCAACCAATCTAATATCACCATCAGTGCAATTAGAATAGGTTGAAATACCATGAGCTACAAATATTAGATTACTCATTTATGAAAAAAGTATATTTAGTCTACCTGGACAAACAACATTAGCATCAGCCCAATTAGATGAACAAACAGGAGCATTAGCATCAACTAGACAATCAAAAATGCTTTTTTCAGTTCCATTACAATTTAAACCAGTTAATAAAGTTATTCCACGTTCTTCACTATTCCATGAAGAAGTAACAGCAATTGAACCTATAGAACCAGATATATACATGCATGGTGATAATTTTGCACCAAATACATTTACAACAATAATAATTACCATAAGGAGAGAATCCTAGCTGCCTACAAACAACACTAGCTTCATTATTATCCCAATAGCTATCTCTGCAGACAGTTCCCCATATTCCTTCAACACAAACTTCAACACGACCATAATAGTATCCACCACCAACAAGACGTATGTCACCAGATGTACAATTTGCTAATGATACAACAACAGAATTAAAACATACACTTTACTAGACTAACCTTCACAGTTTAATTCAATGGCATTGTTAGTACAATACTGAATACTAGAATGGAGTCCAGAACCACATGACAACAGTGTTGCTTCATTACCCTGACAGTTGAAATAAGAATAAATGATAGGAAACAGTCCACTAGTGGTCCCTCTGATGGATGAATGACCTAAGCAAAATAATATATTTTAGCTTACACTTTTATTAGTGAAACAAACCGTAGCTATAATATCCCAACTGAAAGCAAGCAATATCTGTTTCAATGTTATTCCAATTGTTATTGCTACACACAGTTCCCCACATTCCATTACTACACACATGAAGTATTCCTTGGTTTGGTATAG
>NW_003549065.1:0-3198 GCF_000090795.2 Amphimedon queenslandica | reverse complement strand
CAATTTGCCAAATTTAATTCCCTCCAAAATTTCCCGCTATACGGTAATGTCAACTACTGGTACATAGTAATATTGTCAAGTCTCAGTACTATAGTGTTGTTTTAGTAAAAAATCTGAAAATCCAAGTTTAATTGGAATCAACATTCTACAAAGTCATATGTAATGTATCAAAAAAGTAAAAATCAAAAGATTTCTTTTGATGAAATACTGTATACAATAACTTACACTTTGTTAGGGGTCTTAAACTCTATTACTTTGTTTTCAATTAACTTACATGCAAATTGCATTACTACTACACTAGTATTATGTAATCCTTACTTTATAACAGCATTACCTCATACCAGCTTTTTCATAACAAAATTTTGTGTTACAATTACAATAAAAATAACCAAGAACTAATTTCCTTAGCAGCACTGTTAAGCTTTGTTTTCATATAGTTTTGACTGTTGTGTGGATTCTATGGTTTGCATACAACCATTGCCTGATCTCCATTTCCAAAATTGTTATTGCAAGGCTATATCAAAATCTGGCTTCAAACACTAATTAAATAAACTTGAGGGTTAATGGGTATACATAGACTAAGTGGTGATGCCTTTGATACACCCACACACTATAGTACAACTCCACTAAAAATGAATTAACAAGATGCATATATTTTACTAATTGCCAGTCGACAATAGAGTCTAGGCTAACCATACTATATGTAACAAGCATAGCGAGTATAGCCAGATTGGTTAACAATTACTGTATACGTTTTTATTATAGGCCGTAGACCTCTATCCATAGTCCCATCACAGGGAGACAATATTTTGACTTCTGATCCCGGCAATCAGTTTTATTCCATAAAATGGTAGACCCATAAACCCTATAATAATTGGCTGGTGCCCAAACGTGAAAATGTGCAGGCAAAACCTTGAAAAAAACCAAAACAAAATTTGTTTGAAACACAAAAAATGTCAATGAGAATCAATCTTAGTCCTGTATATTGATACCTAGTACTGTATTATACTGTATATGCCATATATTTCGCGGGCATCAAATGTCGCAATTTGGCTACATTTTTGTATTCATGAATAAAAATTACACAATTTTAATGTAATTACCACACCTACTATACAATCAGCACACTATTTTGCGGATTTGTAAATTTTTCCAAAATGCGAAAGTCCCAAAATTTAATCCCCACGAACTATATGGCTCATATGGTATTGATCAACATTGTGAACATTGATTCACTGCCATGTACTCAATGTAAATAGCTCAGTGTAAAGACACTACTCAATTAAATTGCTAACTGTTGACAAACAAATTTTATATGTAGACTACACAAACACTTATAAAATTTTAATGTTACGTGTTGTCTCTTACAGTTGCCTTAGATCCAATTTTCCCAATTGATGCAACTTATTCTTCTGAATTAAAACTAATCAGTGGCACAAATAGTGAGCTCCACCATTAAAACGCTAAAATAAGAAATTATAATTATAAAAAGGACATCTTCAAAAACTTACTTTAAAATATTGTCTGCCGTAAGGAAAAGACTATAAACTGAGCTACAGAGCGCTTACAGACCTTTCCACTCTCCAACCGCCGTCTGGAGCAGCTTTTGTACTTTTCTAGTATTAAAAATTGATATGCTGGTCCGTTAAATTTTGTCATCTACCAAAAGTTTTGAATGCAATATGTAATAAAAAATAACAGGCTAAAAAATAACTTAGATACAAGACATAAGGATTCTTTTGCAGCAAAAATATTATTTTATACTAGCAGTAATTAATTTTCATGTTGTTGTCCTTTAGAACGCCAATCCATTTCATATGCTTCAGGCTCTTTTTCAGGATCATCATATAAAGGCAAAGGTTTTGTTGGTGGGGACTGAGGAGGAGTCTTTAGATCGCTTTTCATTCTTTGAACACAAAATATTGCCACTAGTATGAAAACTATCACTGCAACAATAAAAGTGATGACAGCAACAGCTATTACAAGAATCTCAGACAATGAGGCTGGTGCTACTGGTGTTACAGAAGGATATGATGTTGGGCTTGAAATTAAATCCTCTACAAATTAAAATAATAATACGCATTGATTTTAATAGCTACAAATGTACCATAATTAATTCCTGTATATCCATCTAAGCAATTGTATACAGTGTCTCCAGCAATTAAACTACTGACAAGTCCCTTCATTCACACAATTGTTCTCTTCACATTCATAAAGTACTAAAATAATGTTAATGTGAATATATGTCCCTTTTAATCGATGTGTCAACTAATATATGTAACTATATCTACTACCTGATTGATTGCAAACTATTCCTTAATATCCTTCAGAACAGAAGTATTGTTACCAACACATGCTCCATAATTGGCACATGAGGATCATAAACAGCTTTAAAAAGTTAAAATTTTATATATTTAATATTTTTACTTGGCTAAAGTAGATCTATATCTTCTAGAATGTCTAAATCCCCTCCTGTTTCTTTATTAGCCTCTCCAATACTTAAATCACGAATAGCAGCAACATGAAAAAAAGCACAATTTGTCATCACCACACAACTACAGGTTAATCAAGAAATAACAACAGTTAAACTAACCTTTAATGCTTTTTCTTTTAGTTTTGGGGCATTGAACTTTGCATCAAACAATGGAGTGTATTCTGGTTCATAAAAAGTATTCCAGCTACATGTACCAGGCTGACTGTATGTGAAGATACTATATACTGGGGTCATCAATAATCCCTATGTAGAAACATATAAAGTACATAGTGTAACAAGAGTATCATACATGTTTGTCCAAAATGAGTATGTATGTTGATAAAATGCTGCTCACAATACAATTAGTTAATTAAATAATTGATCACAGTACATTAAGAGAGTCAACATTAGTTGGTATTGATACAGTGCTTTGACCAAGAGAAACAGCAACTGCATCTATTTATGTTAAAATATAATGTATACATTTAAAGCGGATACCATATGGAGTGAATCCTTGTTGTGTACAAACAACTGAAGCTTCAGTATCAGTCAATGATGAATCACAAATTGTACCCCATGTCTGACTAACACACAAATCAACTCTACCATATGATGGAGAGGAACTGGTATCTCCAACAATACAAATATCTCCATCAGTAGATCTAAATAATTCTATTATTTACAATAAAATACCATAGTGGGAAAAATTAACAGAGTTTAATTTT
>NW_003549064.1:4260-7460 GCF_000090795.2 Amphimedon queenslandica | reverse complement strand
TCTAAACACAATTGTATGAAGTTACGACAGGCCAGAGGAGCCTCTTTGGACCACAGTTCAATATCAATATCACCCAGTGTGGTCTTTAATAGTACCTGAGGGGAGGGGCCAGTAGTCACTAATACAGCTGCTGCTGGATTAACTACCTTTCCTTTAGTAGGGGGCTCTGTTATATATATGGAACTCATTCTTTAAGAAGAGGCCGAGGAAGAGGCTTGATCCCACTTCTGTATACCGATCTTGTACTTTGTAAGAATCTTGTACTTTCCGACAGTTTCCGTTATATACTCCGTATAATTGAACCACGTGCTTTCACATTTACAAAAATTGGAACACAAATATAATTTATTTAATAATTTAAAATAATTAAATAATATGTGCTGTGTATATGAATCCTAGAGTTACTTCTAGTGAAACCTTCTCATTTCTTTGCTATAATAATAATCATTATAAATCATTAGTAAACTCATTCCTTACTATCAAGAGTAGATAATCTACTCTTGTTACTATTGATATCTTTTTCAATCCCATCAGCTACAGTATTCTCTCCTTCGTCCCTCAATGCTTGTATTAATGTATCATAAGTTGGAACACCTTTACTCTTTACATTGTCTTTTTGTTCCAACCATTCTGTCAAACATTTTCTTAGACAGCTCTTAGTATCTCCTTTGTTATCTTTCTCAATAACATCAAGTGTAGCAGGGAGTAGTCCCAGACGAAGACCAAGATCATAATAATCAACACCAGAATATCCATGCTTCTTTAGTAAATCACGTATTTCAACAAGATGGCATGTATCTAATGGAAAATTGTAATGCATTCTGAAGCATCATATACTAGTAATTAATTTATTTACCTAATTCAGAAGATTGCACTGTAGGTCTCTTAGTAGGTGGACCTTCTAATAATGGCTCAGCTCCTGTAGGAATAATAATAATAATGACACAATTAATGGGACACAATCTCAATTTTGTGATCATTCTTTTTATTATGTGTATACTAACCTGGACTGGACAATAGAGATTCACTAAAAAACCAGCATCTATAGCTATCATCATTCTCCAGTACTTTACATTGGGTTTCACAATGAGTGCAATGAGAATACCAGGGAGAAGATTTATCATCTTTCCGGACAATGCAGTAATGTTCCTTTTTGGGGCACTTGAGAAATGCAAAGATATAATTATTTTTACACTTAAGATCTTTGCAGCTTTTTTCGATTGCTTCTGTGACTAATTCACGAATTTTAAGACAAGAGTTCTTGTAGTTACCACGAAACTGTATTTTGATATGTGTATAGCAATTGATGATGTGTATGAAGTGATCTTTGTAAACACGAAGTGACATGGCATCATGATATCTGTAGAATTCATTGTCTGAATCAGGATCTGGACTGAAGTCTACTACATTCTTTTCTTTCAAAAGGTGTACGATGGTTAAAGGAAATAAACCTTGAGGGATGGCTAGAGTTGCTGTCCCACTGTTGTTAATCTCCCATGCTATGAGAAGTGGTTGTATTTCTGTTGGGGGGTCATTGAGCTTATCACATGACGGTAATGCACATGGGAAAAAATATTCATTTTGCTTTTCATCTTTGTTTATTACTTTGGCAATAATGTGGAGGTGTTCCAGAAGCTTGATCATGTGAGAGGATTCAAAATTTTTATCAAAAATTTTTTGTTGACCAATTTTTTCTAAAAGACCCTCCTTGAAAAGGCCATATTTTTTGAGACGTATTCTTTCATCAGATGCTTTTGCTATTAAATGTAGATTAGATTGGTCAATGTATGTGATAGCTATTAGACGTGAAAGGACATCAAGAATTGGTTTAGGATCAACAAATATTATATTTGGTAGGACAGCAGGATAATAAAGAATAATAGTGACATTGTGTAAATATTGCAGAGCATCATTGATATCTGACTTTGTATCAAGTCGGAGAGACTTACCAATTTCAATGACTTCTTCTTTTGTAAGGAAACTTTGTTTGTTCTTCATAGCTTCCAACTGAAGTGC
This sequence comes from Amphimedon queenslandica, assembly GCF_000090795.2. Classification (NCBI taxonomy): domain Eukaryota; kingdom Metazoa; phylum Porifera; class Demospongiae; order Haplosclerida; family Niphatidae; genus Amphimedon; species Amphimedon queenslandica. The sequence continues at coordinate 5,444 of NW_003549064.1, read as the reverse complement.
AATCTCAAAAGTAAGCAATCGAATTGGTAACTCAATTGTAATTTCCAGTTCACAATTTGAAATTGCAGTACAAAGATCTATGCTAGCCTTTTTCCTTTCATCAGACCCACCACGGAGCAACGTATTAACTGGAAATATGATCGATTTTTCAGGTACACGTTGAATGATATTTTTAAGGTCCAGGCTAGAGCTACTTATCAGGCTTTTGTCCATTTCTTTTAGCTCTTCTTCAGTTACCAATTCCTTACGTGTACCAAGTACAAGATAGCGAGCGTGAATACCTTTATGCTTTTCAGGTTCGGCGACATAAGGAATTTCGATGGAATTTAACATAGCTTCGGAGCTAACTGTCGAGCATATTATATCGCGATTAGAATACTTTAGGTCTGTATTAATAGGAGACACATGTTGATCAATGCGATATTGAAACTCACACTTCTCATCAAGACCTTTGGTAAGATCAATGGTGATGATATTCAGTGCAGCTGCTCTTGTAAAAAGAGGTAGCAACTCTCGATATGCTGGTTGACCACCGGAATCAATAAAATAAACCCAATTTGTGCTAAAATTTTTAGACGTTTCAGCATTCATAACTTTTTTCACTACTTCTGTTTCTGTTGGGTTGACTTTAGTTGGATTAATCTCAGTTTGTTCATTCTCGACTGGTTTCTTTTCAATTGGCTTAATTTCGATTGGTTCATCATCGGTTTTATCATCAATTTCATCTTCATCTGAACTATCAAATATATCATCTGAACTATCAAATATATCATCTAAATTCAGTGATGCTTCATCCTTTTTTTGCTCAAGTTCCGTTTCATTCGGTACCTCCTTTAGATGAGATGCTAGTTGGTCATACAAATCTTTTACTTCAACTCTCTCCCATTTCTTATTCTTATCATCAACAGATATTCTTGTTGCCTTAACAGCAGGACAAGCTATTGGTGTACTATCAGTAGAAGATGGTGGGTCTTCATTAAGTAGGAGGTGTCGTGAACATGTTTTACCAGCTCCAGGTAGACCATGCATATTGATACGAGTGACTTTTAGCTCAACTGTACCTTCTTTCAGCCATTTTTCTATTTTTTCTGAAATAAACAATGACATTATAATGACATAATTGACATCATTAAATTTAATAGTTAAGCTCTGCTTTAATTTAAGTATTGATAGACTAATGAAGT
>NW_003549064.1:0-3783 GCF_000090795.2 Amphimedon queenslandica | reverse complement strand
TGAAACATTACATCATCTTAATTATTTGGTCTGCGCTTCCGTGTCCAAGTTCCTCTAAGTTAATACAGAAAGTGTAATATAAACCAATTTAATGTAAGGATAAGAATAACCTCTATTCTTACGTTATGTTAACTGTGGCCATTGGCTATATTGCACTTAAGTTTCATTCTTGTAACATGAATCCCACCACATCATACTTTCATAACATAATGAATGTGTGACTCCACATGTAAATCATTTATTATGTACCTCGCTCTTGGGCTTTTTGTATTTGTATCTCTTACATACACACACTCCCACTACTTGACAATTGTGATAGATACATACCTGGCTTTATTGTAGTTGTAGCGTCTGTGTTGAATTCTTCAGTTGTTTCAATCACTTCCTATACAATAATAATAATAATAACTGATATTATTTACTGTGCTTAGGTAAGTTAATTCAACTGATCATGGATATCCATGAACCGATGAGTATTGATAATACTTTAAGCCTACTATTATTTGCGTCTACTAATTTTAGCGAAATCAGCAAAAGTCATGTTTAGCGATACTAATTTTAGCGTTTTTAACCAAATTAACTTTAAATAACAACTATTGTAATGAATAATAATTATTTTGGCGTCAATTTAATTTAGCGGTTTACTCTCTCGCTAATATAGCTAAATTTAGTAGACGCTAAAAATAGTAGGCTTAAGGCAGTAAAAGCCACACAATGATAACTCACAATTATGATGTAATTTGATAAGACATATGCATCACAGTATCAAATAGTGTGAATGTGTCAATTCATACCTTAATACCACGTCCTCCTAACAGTGAAAGGTTACTAATATCTGATAATGATTCATCAGGTAGGATCTCCTTCAATTCTGTACGTCTAGTACCAGTGGTAAATAGAAATGGTCGTTGTTCAACTACTGCTAAGAGTACAGCTTTTACACTATACACTGTCCTTTCTCTTGGTGTATTCACAGGATAGGCTAGTTCTTTAGGATCAATAACTAACTCTTTTACCTCTAGACTGGGACAAGATTTTTTATAAACACTCATTACCTCTCCTATCACATCTCTTCTTAAAGAAACCATATTGTCACTGTAACCTTTCTCACAGGACATCATTACTAGTACACACTGGCTCTCATCCACAATCTCTACCAGTGATCCTACACCATGACCATTAAACCAGTGAAGACCGTTACTCCAAAATTTGAATTTACAACTCAATTTTTCAGCTAATTCCTTGTTCTCTTTTGATAACAAAAATTTAGAAGCAAGATGTAATGAAAGGGCATGGAAGTATCGAGGAGGAAAGAAATGATGTTTACTAGTACACTGTAGACACCAACCAAACTGGTACACTTGACTAGTCATCTCATCAGGTCTATCAGTAGACAAAAGACATGGAAAGAACAACAAATTTTCTCCTCTTCTTTGAGTCTCAGAGGCACTGTCTCCTGTCTCCTCTATATCTCCTGTTATTAAGTTTGTCATTCTTAGAAAAGATGGTTTCAATTTTTGACAGAGTCTCATGTTCTTCCTCAGGAAACAGATCAACATGTCAGGATCATATTGAGGGAAGAGTCTAGTCAGACCAGACACACTAACAATACCAGTATTGCTAGCAATGTCAAAGTGTTCTTTGAATGTCTCTGGAGCAAAGAGAATTCCATCCACCTCAGTTAGTAGTATGGCTTTATTTACAACAACCCATACCTTACGCTTACTTTCAAGAAGAACGATCAAACCAGTTGAGTGCAACGAATGAAGAACATCCAAGACATCTTCTCTCTTATCTGGTATAAAGTAATCATCATTGTCCTTACCAGCAGACATTATATCAGAGAGGGTCAGTATATTCTTTTTCCTTTCCTCCAGTAGACCATACATCATGTAACAATAAAGACTCAAATTCCTTCCACTTGTACTACGAATGGACTCACAGGCACTAGACAACTTATTAAAGAACGAATCCACACCACTCCCACCAAGCTTACGACAATCTAAGAAGACACTATCACACCTTTCCCTTACAACAGTCTTCTGTATTTCTTCCTTTCTCCTTCTCCTTTCAACAGGATTACTTATCTCATCCACATGACTGACTATCACAATAACATGGCATTGATTAAGAGCTTTCTGTGCTTCATTTCTCACAACTGTTAGCCACTGATGAAGATGTTTGACTGCTTCCTTCTCTAATATATTGACTACTATCAGGAAAACACCACCAGAACCTTGTAATAGATTCGCAATGACAGAACTGTGACTGGAGTAGTATTTTGGATGACCAGCGAAATCATGAAGAATGATGTTACCCAGTGTCCTGTGTTGTAGTTTATAAGGAATGATGCCAGCAGTACAGGGCACTACCCCTCCAACATTTTTAAAGGAACCAAGAACAATATAACCAGTAGCTGTGTCATTGATGACATGACTAAGAGTACTTTTACCAGCTCCAGCATTACCCACAAGGAGAACGTTAACATAAGAATCAATTGGATGAGATGATTTTATACCACCAAACTTCTTGAAGACAAAAAGAGTATCAGTGTCACCACTCTCCTTAGCTAGTTTCAATGGTGTTCTCCCCTCATTGTCTTTAGCCAATGGATCACATTTACCAGTTGATAGCAAATATTCAACAGCTGCAGAACGACTCATACCAGCAGCAGCACAGTGAAGAGGTGTCAGCCCCCTCCAGTCAGCAGCCATTAGATCTAAGTTACACTCATTGATTAGATATTTGATTACATCAAGCGAATCATTACTAGCTGCATGATGAAGAGCTGTCCTGTTCCTAGAATCAACAGCCATTGGATCACAGTGACACTCGTCAATGAGATATCTCATCACATCAACACAATCATGCTGTGCAGCATAATGAAGACAGGTCTTACCACCATTATCTCTTTGGTGTGGGTCACAGTGATATTGAGTGATGAGATCTTTTGTAACATCCAACCAGCCATGCCCTGAAGACAAATGAAGTAAACTAGTATTATGTATATCCGATAAGTTTATACTATTTGGCTCCGCGGCCTCCACCTTCAGTAGTGGTAATAAGCGAACAGCTTCTTTATAATCTCCACTGTCAAACGCATCCCAGCACTGGCTTGCTAGTGACATCTTGATCAGTACTGCCTGTAAGGTCAGAGTAGCTAACAGGAGAGATTCTTCAGAGGAAATTCAGACAGCTAAAGATTTAAAGGAGGCTCGACCGCTCGAAGAAAGACTGAGTAAAGGAAGAGGCTTTGCAGGGGCGTATCTAGGAATTGGGAGAAGCTTCGAAGGGGTGGTGCTGAGGGCGCGCGCGCGCCACGATTTTGGCTACACCCACTTTTACGGAGGTAAAACGGCCTTTTCCTGCATTTTCGTCAATTACGGGTGGGGCCAAGATCATTTCAAGCATACTGCATGTTACTGGTACTTCTGAATTTCTGATTGCTCCTTAAAGCACTGGAAACTGATGAAATCATGATAAGGCGGCTAGATAACTTTGTTAAAAGGCTTGGTAGTAATGCAAGAGTCCAGGAGTTCAGTAATTTTTTCTGAGCCCAGCCGGATCTCCTAAAGTTATCGGCCCCGGAAGTAGATGTGGGCGTGTCCAGAAATGACGTCACATGATGTAATTTAAAAATGGCGACCAAAATTGAGCAGTTATAGATCTAATTTTAGTACTAGTGATGCTGTTAATGTACTTGTAGTGCAGGTTTCACAGGGAAACTATTATGCAGCATAAAAAGTAGTCCATTCATGTTGTCTGACATGCTGCATTATTGTT
>NW_003549063.1:5677-7463 GCF_000090795.2 Amphimedon queenslandica | reverse complement strand
TGGGAGAAGTCGTGTCCCCCTTTTGGGTCGGATTGAGGCACCTAATATCTCATGCTTGGAACCCTCTCTTCTTCTCTTTCCTTTTTTATGTGATATGGACTCTAAGCAGAAGAAAGGATCAGACTTTTCTTTATCTATTTTGCCTCAATCCTTTAACTACTTAAAAGCAGGCAAACACAATACAGTTGAGCTAAGCCATGTTACGGTGGGTAGATTGGTGAGGTTTGTGATGCAGGTAGTTTGATGAACCTGGGCACTAGCTTCCTAATTCTCATTCTGATCTCTCTCTCAATCCTGTAGCTTTGATTTAGGATCAATTAATTAGTGTTTGCCACATGAGTTAGTAACTTTCAATGTAGGTTTATGATCAACGTAACGTTACAATTAACATGTGCGTGATCTGACGTTTTGATGCACATAACGCTTTAAGTTGACACGATTTTAGCGAAATCTCATTTCTGTGTTGCATTTCGTGACAGGTGTCTATTGTTATTTTATAGGATGCACAATTAATTCTTAATTTAATAATTATTCTTAATAATATGCACATTGTGTGGTAGACTGTGTATTGAACTACTCATTATGTTGATGTTGTAGAGGTTAAAATATTTAGACATTAAGATAGTAGGGAGTAATAGGTCATTAGATAATGGTATAGTATTATGATAACTTGTCTTACATTAAATTGTGTATACATTATAAGTTGTAGGTATAGGCAAGAGTACATGTACTCTTGGTATAGGTAATATGGTATGATATTAAGATAGAAATGTATTTGTATAGCAAGGTTAATATGGTATAGGTATCTTTGTGTCATAGTAAGATTCATAGGTTAATAAGTTAATGTAGATATAAATATAGTGGTATGGTGTTATAAGATGAGAATGTACTTTTATAGCAAGGTTATGATGGTTTACATGTACACGTAGGCATCATTGTGTCATAGGTAGCAGTAGGAATTAGAAGGGTACTGGTTATATAGTGTAGGTTTAGTCGTAGAAATTAGGAAACGTGTAGTGTTAGGTATACAGGTTATACAGTGTAGTGTAATAAATAATTATAGGAAACATGTAGTGATACCTAGGATATAGGTTATGTGTAGAGGTGAGAAGGTAGTTATAGGTATAGTATAGGTATTGTAGTAGAAATTAGGAGGCAGGTATAGTTATATTAGGTTATGGTGTAGGTGTTATATAGTAGAAAGTAGAAGGTAGTTATAGTATAGAAATTAGGAAACAGGTTGTTATAGGATATAGGTTATATAGTGTAGATATAGGTTATAGATCTAGGTTTTATGATTTATTATTATTTAATTATTATTATCGTTTATAATTTGTTATTTTTATTATTTATTATTATTCTTTATTATTATTTTTTACAACCTGGAGCCTCAGTAGTCATGCGGCCTGCGAGTGTCAGCCGCTTGACTAGGGCCTCAGATTGTTTTCATTTTTGGGCAGCAATGTAGTGCCGCCTCCACGTGGCGCTGCCTGGGATCACTAGTGGTTACTACTGCTAGTGATGCTAAGAGCACTACATACAAAAAGAAGAATAACAATAATAACAGTAAGCTTGTGTAAGGAATTTAATATTATCATTGATAGGTTCAAGCTTCAATAAAAATGAAATGTGAAGTGGATTGATACTCAAGACTGAAGCTAGAGATTTATATACTAGTTTTATTTTTTTGAAAAATAATTCTTTTAAATTTTGATTGCATGTATTTATGACGATTTGAACTGTCATTGCCAGTTCTACAACTACTGCTGTGCAGCACTGCTAAATG
>NW_003549063.1:0-4521 GCF_000090795.2 Amphimedon queenslandica | reverse complement strand
CTTCATGTCATGGGTTAACACCTATTGTGCAATACATTACTGTAGTGATGGGCGATATGGCCAATTTTCTTAATTTTCGATAACGATCGATAATGGACTTTTTCAGGAAATATCGATTATTAACGATACGATAACCACACCTTCATTTTGGGGGTGTGTCAAGGGTGTGGCTAATGATTTTAGCACAGATATAACTGTACTGGACATGAGAGAAGATCATTTCTTAATCATTTCCATGCTCTTGAGCTTGGTTCTCTTCCTATTGAAGTAGACTGAGCTAACAATTGGTCAGTTGCTTCTTTCTTGCAGTTCAACAGTGCAATTAGTTATTAAAATTAGTTATTTAACCTTAATAAATGGGCGTGGTCAATAGATCGATGAAAATTGCATAAAATTTTCGATGACGATTCAAATCGATTCCGTAAAATATCGTTTATATCGATAAAGAATCGATATATCGCCCATCACTACATTACTGACATCACAAGAGTACTACTATATAAAGATTATAGGTTCCTTATTCACAGACAGTCAGACACAGTGTCACCACTCAACAAGTTACCAACAAATAATCTACCAACTAATCAGGAACTGTAACTCATTCAACTACTAGTCTATAGTAACATACTTTTGATGGATTCTCTCCCAGTTCCTCTTCTAAAGAATTCAAGACACCAAACTAAAGAATTCGAGACACCATTGACTCCAATAAAGCTAGGTTTGTTATAATATGTACTATCACAATTGTCAAGTAGTGGGAGTGTAGACTGTACAGTGTATATACACATTATTAATTATTATTTTTATAGATACCGTATAACGCTTTATTTTGGCGGCACTTTATTTTAGCGATTTTGCTGTAAAATTGTAATCAGAGGTTTTTAATTTGGCGATTTTTGTGTACACGTGCATTACTGAGCATGCGCATTAATGATTGGCGGTTTTAATATTGGCGATTCTGCTTGCAAACCGCCAATTGCCAAAATAAAACTCCGCCAAATTAAAGTGTTATATGGTATTAAAGTTCTTGATATTGTCATTAAAGAATTAACATCAGAACAACATTTGCCCTGTTCTGTATGGTACAGACTAGGTCTACAGTTAGGATTATATGATCCTAGACTAGTTGATATAGATGAGAGACACAGAGGAGGTCCAGTAAAATGTTCCCTGCTTGTATGTCAGCCTGGTTAAGAGGAGAAGATAAAGTAAAAGAGAAAGGAAGTCCCAGTTGGTCATCAGTAGCTACAGCACTGGATACAATAGAAGAGAAATCTATTGCTACTAACATTAGAGATAAATATTGTACATCAAACCAGTTAATTGCCTAGTTCTTTCATTTGTTGAAATTATTATGTCTATTATCACTTATTTTCTTAAGATGGCTGCCTATAGTATCTTACTTTGTTCTGTTTATAACTATTATTATTATTAATGATACATTATTACAAGATGAATGTAAAACATTAAGGGGACGAGCCAAGCAAAGCAATATACATCATTATTACTATTTACGTCTGTTTGTTGCTAATAAAAAGTTTGAGTAGAGTCCGACAACTAATTTTTGTGCAATGGGAAATTTTTGAATTACTACATCACTACCAAACGTGTACATAAGCATTATTACAATAAATAATATCAATTACTACAATAGACAATGATATATCATATACTACAATAGCATAGTGTCAATCAATAGTATTGTACTATAAATAGTATCAGTGTTACTATAAATAGTATCATTTACCTCTATTCCTAAGGAAGAATGACACTATGTCTCAGTTCCAGTCTCCAGTGCATTGAGTGGGAGGGAACATTGATCCAATGAATTAAGAGACACTCCTAGATCAGGAGAGACTGAGATTTTATGAAATGATGACAAAGACAGAGTTTGTAAGAGAGAGGGACCATCTAAACATGGGCAGAATAGGAGGTATTTTAAATTATATTTTATCATAAAATTGTAAATATTTACCTGGAGTGAACATTCTACAGTATTCCAGTGGATGAATGGCAGCAATGATCATAGCATTAGAGACATTGTAGACCACTGGATAATAATGAAGTTAAGGATCATAATTGTACATTATTAATGATTAATGTACATGTACATATACATAGCTCAAGGAGAGGAAATAATAAGAAGAAAAGAAAGGATTATATTTACTGTAAGCCTTGGGTATTTTTCAGATTTCAGCAAACTTTTTAAAATGGCTGTAACTCAAAAAATTAAGTTGGAATCGGCTCAAACTTTTTACACAGTTTATAAGGACATCAATATGTATCAGAAAATGTAATAAAAATTAGAGGCAACTTTTTAGCCCTTTTTCTGAAAAAATAGCCTTGGGTATTTTTAGATTATGGCAAATTTCTTAAAATGAATGTGACTCAAAAAGTTCAAGCTGGAATCAGCTCAAAATTTCTAGACAGCATATGGACATTAATATGTATCATAGAATGTAATAAAAATTGGGGGTGATTTTGGAGCCATTTTTTGAAAAAAAAACCAATGCCAGGAATGTGCATGGAGCATTAATTTGGATACACACAATCCCTCCTCAGTTAAAGTGAATGACAGCAGCCATTTAAAAGGGCATCGTTCAACTTCCTGATATATTGTGGAAGAGTATCATCATACTGGAAGGACTCCATGAAGACTGAAGAGAGGGCCATTAGATTGTTGCTGGGATGAGGAGGAGGTGTTTGAAGAACTTTCAGAATGACGTCACCTTTATGAGAACCAAGTACTGCTAGTGTATCAAGACTGGACCAGCCTATTGAGAGGAGAATTATTAAAAACTATTAATAAAAAATTATAGACCCCTTAGGAGCTAAGACAATTTTCAATAAATATGATTACAATAACAATATTTATTCATAACAAATAATTTTTTTTCTATACAGTATCCACCCAGGATGTAAATTACTGACGGCAAGAAGGCCTCAAGATCAAAGGCGGTGACACTGCCTGGCCAATTTGTGAGCTCTACAAGGTACTACAGGCTTACAAGCAGCATTTATGGAAAGTATGGAGGCCAGACTACATCATATAGACCAGGTAACTCTTGCTGCAGCATAGTTTTCTTGTTATGCTTCATTTCAGCACCTTGGACTTTGATCTGCCTTTGATGTGGAGAGCTTCTTGCCATCAGTAATTTTAATCGTGGGTCGCTACCATAAACAATTCATTCAAAATAGTCTTAGCGCCTAGGGGGCCAAAACACTGATGGGGAGGAACTTGAAAAATTCCTAATAAATCCAAATTTAATCAGTATTAGCTCAAACTTTCCATGCATGCAACATAAGAACATGTATAGACCTCTTTGGGTGAGAATGAATTACGTCAAAGAATGATATACGGCAAGAGGCGTGACTCAGCCTGGCTGACTCTGAAATAATTTTCGTGGACGGCAACTTTCTATGCAGTATTAATGGGCTAATGCAGAAAGCAAGCTCTATTAAAAAATGTGCTTCATATTGCACCAAATCTCTTTTAGGAGATGCTTAGCAGTGACCATTCTTTCCTCCAACCAGCTTTTGTAGCTTAAAAAGCTCCATGCCAACGAAAAGAATCAGTTTTGCCTTTTCTTCATTCATCCTCCATTGAATCTTGCTGTCCAAAATGGCGGCCAATTATCACCGTAGGTGGATACCGTAATAAACAGTAATGATATTCATAGGCCACCGTCAATCTCACCTGAAGAGGTCTATATGTATATGCATTAAAAAATCATAAAAACGCTAAAATCAAAAATCCAAATTTAATCAGAACATTGTGATTGGAATCGGTTCAGACTTTCTATGCAACATAAGTATACTATTCCTTTTCTAACCTTCTCTCAGAGGACAACACCACAAGAAACTGAAGAAAGTCCACTGAGGTAAGCATGGAATCCATTATCCCCTGCAACAACTCTCTGACTCACTAGGAGCAACTAAACACGTTCAGTCTATCAGCCAACCAGAAGCTCCCTTATCTTGTATTGACCATAGGAAACCCAGGAGTACCCATTCTAGTTCTCATGATGACTCCACATGGTTTTAAGGCAAGGCTAACCACACCTACACCACGCCCTTCAATTATCATTAATTTTTGCCAAAAAAGTTAAAAATAATATTGTGCTTGTATATAAACTCCCGCAAAATAAAAATAACATTTAATTCAAATTTTATCCAATTTAAAATTATAGTCATTCTTAGAAAAGCTATCTTTTGCCAGGAGATTGCTTGTTTCTTCTTTAATGGTATCTATGAAAATGAAAATAAATTATGCATGTACATGTAAGTATCAACAAGATCATCTACAACCAACCTGAGTAATAGGTGATCTTTCAAACCTATACTTCCTCAATATACTCATTACTCACTAATCATGCTTTAGTAGTTGATACAGTAGTCATTTCTGAGTTTGCTGCTTATTGACAAATAAGTTTGAAGCATCTTCCTATATCTTTCTTAGAATGACGTGATACAGCAAATATTTCTGTGTGGAAATAAAAAAATTTAAACATTTTAATGAAT
>NW_003549062.1:6556-7464 GCF_000090795.2 Amphimedon queenslandica | reverse complement strand
TGGGCAGCCTGGACTAGGAGAGAGACGACGACCAGAAGCAACAGTCTTCACAGTCTAAAAGCATTCACAATCGTCAACTAACAACACTACATAGCTCAATACATACTTCATTGTTTTTGAGGGTATCAAATGGTTTTCGTCCCAGACTCCATATCTCATACATGACACAGCCATAACTCCAAACATCCGAAGCTGATGAATACTTGTGTTGTTTAATGGACTCAGGTGCTGTCCATTTGACTGGTATAAGCCCACCTTCGCCTGCCATGTAATAATCTTCGTCTTCGGTAAGATCACGAGACATACCAAAATCAGATATCTGGAATTAAAAAGGATTTTATCAATTCTCCTTATTTTTGGTCTGTTTTTAAAATGGTCATGACTTTAAAAATTTAAATCGAAATCATCTCAAACTTTTTACATAGCATAAATACATCAGTATGTATTAGAAAATGTAATAAAAATTTGTGATCATTTCTGAGCCATTTTCAGAAAAACCATGGGTTATAGTACAGTGATTTTTTCAGATTTTAGCCGATTTTTAAAAATGGCCATAACTCAAAAAATTTAAGTCGAAATCAGTTCAAATTTTTTATAAAGATTAAGTACATCAATATGTATCAGAAAATGTAATAAAAATTGGGGGTAATTTTTTGCCCATTTTTTAGAAAAAACCATGGGCTATAGTACAGGGTTTTTTCAGATTTTAGCCAATTTTTAAAAATGGCCATAACTCAAAAAATTTAGGTCGAAATCAGCTCAAACTTTCTACACAACATAAGTACATCAATATGTATTAGAAACTGTAATAAAAATTGGGAGTAATTTTTTACCCATTTTTTGGAAAAAACCATGGGCTATATATATATATATATATATATATATAGTACAGTGATTTTTTCAGATTT
>NW_003549062.1:0-1625 GCF_000090795.2 Amphimedon queenslandica | reverse complement strand
CAAATTCACAAGCATTGATTGTACTAAAAATGAGAGTAGAGCCTACAAAAATAAAATGAAATTAGAATAATAATAACTGATCTTTTATTCTTACTTAGTATTAGAGTGAGGAGCATTGACTGCATTGTGAATGAAAAGCCTTAGCCCTTCTCCTTCTCTATCTCTCTCAGTGCTGAGTGCATTGACTATAGTAATCACATGACACACAGTTATAGTGTAGGATTGAAGTGTTGAATAAACTACATACTAACATCAGAGTGATATTTGTATACCATTGTATCATGAATGCAATCAACTATTATTTTAAAGTTAACTTGACACACATTAATAAGAAATTTTGCTATTGAAAATAATTTATTAAAGATTTTTGAAGTTGCAGCTATAGAATCCTACATATATTACTGCATCAAGGCTGAATTCTCAATCACATAAGTAAGAAGTTTGTTTGAACTTTCATCAATTTTATCAGTCTTCTATTTTTGCATAGTCTTGCTCAAATGAACTACATAATATATGTATTATTATTATGCAAAATTCTAATAAAACATACTGTGCTGTAGCATATGCTTGATTGTATTGCATATCATCATCATCACTAAAAATGATATAATAAATAAATGAAAAAAAGAGAAACTCTCACTTAACAATCAAATTGTATGCTGGACTTAAGTTTGTTTCAATTATATTTAGCATCGAAATTTCTATGAACAATATATACATTATGATTAACGACACTATATTAGTATAACCAAGAGTACAGGATACTCTTAGTATAACTCACTGCTTTTTAGTCTTCTTTATCTTATGATAAGCACACAAGAACACCAATGCACTAATAAGTACTAATATTATTAGGACTACTAGTGCAATAAAGATTGCTGACAGAAACTGATAAGCAAATTGCATTGAGTCATTAGTTTGATTAGTTGCAGAAGGAGAAGGAGAGGAAGAAGTAATAATTTTCGAAGAGGAAGTGGTAGTAGGGACAGAAGAGGAGGAGGAGGAGGGTGAAGGTGTATTGCTAATGCATACTGGTACAGGAGCAGACCAATTACCACGATAACACATGATCAGTGAAGTGCCATTTAAATTGAAGCCATTGTCACAAATGAATTGAATTAAGGAACCATTTGTGAAGTGATTTCCATGTCGTCTTCCATTACTAGGTACTCCTGGGTCAGTACAGTTGAGTACATTACAATAAGGTAATTCATGACTCCAGCCTCCACTGGACAAACAGGTTTGACTGGAAACACCAACCAGTTGGAAACCAGTCTGACAAGTGTATTCAATGCCAGTACCATAAGAGTAAGGACCAGAGATATTAATGTTACCATACTGTAGAGATAATTCAGAACAATAAATTGGTTCTAATATAACAACAATAAATATTACAATATATACAATAGTTCACATACCAATACCAGCTCCAGCTAGTAAAGCAGTGGTAGTATTAGCTGGTACTAAAGGACAGGTTACTCCAACAAGATCACCTAATGAAAACCTGAGGTTATTTCCAACACAAGTTCCTTCAGTTTGCAATGTATGATGAGTTAGCATTTGACCTCTCCCATATTTGACTCCATCAGTATATACTATACCAACAACACTACCAGGTTTAACAA
>NW_003549061.1:6121-7465 GCF_000090795.2 Amphimedon queenslandica | reverse complement strand
TCATTATGATTCTAGATCTGCTCACAACTTAACTATCATTAATAACTGCCTAGAAATACATTCTTGAATTTAAAAAAAATTCAACTCAAAAGTTTACGTCAAAGAGGATTTGCAAGCAAAAATAAAATTCACAAAATAAAATTTGACTGACTATTCACAAAAATTCTAGCTATGCATAAATTTTAGAGTCTGTTATAAGGAACTATTCTATTCTTAGTGTAACTTTACATTGTTACCTCTTACTCGCTGATTAATTGTTTACAGTTATATAATTATAGGTGGAATACTATTGTAACCTAAGATGCATTTTTCATGCATATTTAACTAATTGAAACAAACAAAATAAAGCAAAATAGGACCAACACATGACTATCATGGGTCATGTAGCAATGAGAAATAGCGGATGGCATGTAATATTTGTGTATGTATAGGGAATTATTATTTATTAGAGACGGGGAGGCGTTTTGAATTATGGGAATGTTGACTAATCAATATATTTACATTTAACCAATCTTTTATCACCGCTTCTGTCTCCTTCCCCATTCTCCCATTGCTCGTCATATTCTTGTCATTTTTCCTTCCTCCCTCTCTCTCTCTCTCTTTCCCACTCTATCCTTACTACTAAGAATGATACAATCCCGTGTAGCAATATCCTCCATGAAAAACACTTTGCTATGGCTAGCCAGAGCCTTGGAGATGACTGTTTTCCTGCTCTTTCTTTTTCAGCATTCCAGTGCCTTTAAGAAAGAGAAGGAGAGAGAGAGAGGGAGAGAGAGAGACAGAGAGAAGTAAAAATAATATGTACCTGATGCTTACACTTTAAATTGAAAAAATTTTTGTTGGTAAGGAAAAAATTTCACAATGTTTTACTTGTAATTAATATCCCATGATTCATTGTAGAAATACACATGTATTTCATGTACTAAATTTTGCTGCTAGCCATTAAAGTAAAAATATTCTAAAAGTAATTTTTTATACCAAGAGTATTATATATTATGCTTCCTTCTTCTTCTTAGTATTATACTTATTATTGTCTCCTGGTGATTACAAAGACAAAACAAAAGCTCAAATTCAATCAATTACAGTATTTAATATTGGCAACTCTATGATAGCGATATATAGGCAGTAACTTAGTAGCCAAATCTTGTGCGAGTAAAGCAAAATGGTGAATCTTATTTTGACAACTCAGCAGCATAGAATCATATCAATAATTATTAAAAATTCACCAATTTATTATTATACATGTATGTGCGTCTATATATTGTACAGCACAAAATTTTGGAACAACTAAATTTTAGTGAATTTTAATTTGGCAAAATTGTGGCCATTGTGCAATCGAGAACA
>NW_003549061.1:0-1531 GCF_000090795.2 Amphimedon queenslandica | reverse complement strand
TTCAGTTGACAGAGTATCTATCTCTATATGCAATCTAGTAACAGATCTAAGATTTGATCTTCCACAAGAGTATCAGGTAATGAAAATTAATCTCAATTTGCCCACATAGTGGTACTTTTATTTTCAATGTATAGTATTTCGACAATTCAAGATCAGGAGGACGATTGGAAATTGCAGACTATTGCCCATACCAAGCTGTTAGTATTTTACATAATAAAATTGAGTAGCTTATAAGTGGATTTTTTCGAAGATAATAATTTTCGCAAATGACCTGTATCCGGAGGTTCACAAATAATTTTTGCAAATTTCCACAATTCTGCCCTCTTGTACCGTATTAAATTGATTTTCAAGGAATTTAGTTTAGTGAATTAAAAAAAAAATCCGTGAAATTCACAAAATTTGTTATCCTCGAAAAAAACTGCTACACATTATTACTATTGTTATTACTATTGTTATATTAGAATGTTAGATTTGGTGATGGAAGAACAAGTGACTGCTCCAATGCAACCAACCAACTCCCAGGTATTGACACACTGTATTAATTCTAGCATCATTTTGTTCCCCTGTCATTAGCTGGTAGAAACACATTTGGGGAAAGATATGGCGAAGGTGCAGCTTGTTTCACACAGCCTGTACCATTGACAGCATCGTTAACTAGATCTTTTGGAGCAGGATGTTTTCGGGTAATAATAATTATTGTATTACTGTACAAAGCAGTAGCCATACCAATTATAGTAACAGTAGCTATACTAAAGTTTAATGAATTAGAATCTCCATTGCCTCACTGTTCATTTTAATTTCATTATCTGCAGTACACTTGTAATGCTGACAGCACAAAGCTAGCAGTGTTTGTCAACAGTGTCAGTTACACTTGTGATCAACCAGGAAACGTGGTCAGTTAATAGCTTAATACAGGACACATACAGAAAAAGTAGTTTAGGAGTTGATTGTTTTAATTTTTTAGCTAAATGTCATGAACGATGGTATTGTTGGAACTATTCAATGTCCTTCTTCTTTTGAAAGACTTTGTCAGGTCAGAATAATGAAAGATTGAGTGAGCATTTGAGAGAGCGAGCCTAAAAAAGAGCTTCTTTTATGTAAGATTTTTGGTATTTTTTTAGAAATCTATCGATTTTCCCACAACTAGTCCTCCCACATCTAGTTCCCCCACGCCATCTTCTACAACTACCAGCACACCATCATCTGGTGTTGCAATTAATTTCATGAAGTTTCTGCTCCTGGCACCTTTGTTTACTGCCTTTCTTGTCGTCTTTGGATGATAAACTATTTTAATTCTCATTAATTTTTTAAAATAATTAATTTAGATAATTAAACTCAGTTATTAAAAGTTATAATAATAATAATAATAATAGTTAGCGTGAAGTGTCATTCTCAGTACAGACAGTGCTGTCAAATCACTTGTAGCAATGATCAGTAACAGATGTTCTCAGCTGCTTTGCTTTTGCCTTCTTCTTCTCTCAGCAATCCAAAGTAATTGCGAGTATCAGTGCTCTCATCACGGAGAGAAAAA
>NW_003549060.1:5788-7465 GCF_000090795.2 Amphimedon queenslandica | reverse complement strand
AGCAGCATCATCATTGTCCCAGTCATCATCACAGACAGTACCCCATGTTCCATTAACACACACTTCAACTCTTCCTTCATTAGCATTAGATCCACCAACAAGACGAATATCAGTGTCATTACATTCTACAAGAAGAAAAGCTGAAAATACGCAGCAAATTTAAATAATTATTGACTGACTTGTAGTTTGATAAGGATAACAGCCAATCTCTGTAATATCAGGACAGCAGTCATTGTAGGTATAGCATGACTGGTCACAGTAGCAGTGATCTGTAGAGCTTTGACAATCAAATAAAGTGCAGCAGCCAGTATTCCCAAGATCAAGATCTGAGCATGATCCATTGCATGTAGCTATAAAGCAAAGAACAAGAAGTGCCTTGAGCAGCCCTTCCATTTCAACTCAGAGACTGATTAACAAATGCAGTGTCAATAGCACTATTTTATCCAATCTTACTCATAATAAACAATGATGACTTATAAGTTATTATTGGTATGTACTTACTTGCTGAGTAGTCCTACGCATGCAGTGCTTGCAGCATGCCAAAGCATTTGTCTAATCTAATTATCTGGGATAATTAAGTTTTGTATGGTAACAAGTTACTTTTATGGCAATTGTATTTTTAACCTGTGTGGCTAAAATAACATGATACATCATTTGTAGTACAACTTGCATTTGTAGATGTCATGATATTTTTTTTGTTATGAGTAGTGTTGTTACTGGGAAACACATCACAAGAAAAGTTATACTACATAGTACAGGAAAAGCATTATCTATTACCAAAATTATTAAAAACAGTTATTTTGTGCACTGGTACTACAAACAGTGCTTAGCAGCCTATTTCAATGTCCAATGTAAGTATCTGCACACTTTCATAGTCGATAATCATACTGACACTCATAAATGGTCAATTGCCTTTAATTCATTGTTGTTAATGATCATATTATAGACTAGAGAGCTATTAACTTATAAACAAACTATCAACATCAACTTATTAACAGTAATTATCTAAAATATTTTTGGACCAGCAGCAAAATAATAAAGAAATGTGTGGATATAAAATGGCAAAATTAGTATGCAAATTTATAATAAAGTAAAGAAGTTGTGTTATAAAAACCTTTTCCTTATTCATCATAAGAGTCGTGATCATCATCGTCTCCATCATCATAGTCATCATTAGCTGTAGCTGTAGTCAAAAGCTTTTTGAACTTGTATGAGCCACTATTGAAAATAATTGTATTATTATTTTAGTTACATAATAATAATACCGTATAGCGGGTAAATTTGGAGGGGCTAAATTTTGGCAAATTGCTAAATTTTGGTGAATTACTACATTTTGGTGATTGGCGGATTTTTAATTTGGCGAATTTGTGGCCACGTGCCATTGAGCATGCGTATAATAGCTTAAAATGGCGGATTTTTATTTTGGCAAATGGCTATCAAAATGCCAAATTTGCCAAATTTAATCCCCTCCAAAATTACAAAAGAATGACATCATTTACAAATTATTGTGTTACTCACAACTTGAAGATATACAAGTGACTCCAGCATCTTGACTGTAACTACATTGATGAGTAGTATAATGGAGACAATTAACTAATAGATCTTCAGTCCCATTACATTGTACATCAGCCATTACAATACTGCCTGATCCAGGGCCAAAGTATCCAATCCTATGTA
>NW_003549060.1:0-1606 GCF_000090795.2 Amphimedon queenslandica | reverse complement strand
GAGATGCTGTTTACTATACACCTAACTCCAGCATCTTCATTGTGATTGCAATTATGATCACCAGTATGTTGACAGTTGACAAGTGCTTGCTCAGTTCCATCACAATGCACATCATCCATTACAATAAGACCAGTACCAGAACCATAATAGGCACGGCTATATGAAACACCATCTATACATGATACTGTAAATGTATTGTATGCTTAAGAATCATTGACTAACTTGTTCCAAGGCCCAGTTGCCTACATACAACTGCAGCATCATCATTGTCCCAACCATCATCACAGACAGTACCCCATGCTCCGTTAAAACACACTTCAACTCTTCCTTCATTAGCATTAGATCCACCAACAAGACGAATGTCAGTGTTATTGCAATCAGGCTGTACACCACAAGTAACACCAGCATCTTCATAATGGCCACAATTATGACTAGATATGTAAGTACAGTTGACAAGGAATCCTTCATTTCCAGTACACTCAACATCATCCATGTTAACAGGACCAGTACCAGCACCAAAATAAGCATGAGTACGAGCAATGGACTCTGTCAAAATTAATAGTAATTAATGAATAATAACAAAATATGCTAGTCTTACTCCCATCAATTCCTAACTGACTACATACAACAGCAGCATCAGGTGTTCCCCAGTCATCATCACAGACTGTGCCCCATGCTCCATTAATACACACTTCAACTCTTCCTTCAGTAGCATTAGATCCCCCAACAAGACGAATGCTACCATAAGTACAGTCTATATTAAATTAGAAAGAAGCAGAATGTTATACCATATAAATATATCTATGATAGACTTATTGTTGATATGAGATGGAGTTGGTGTAATAATTGCTGAAGTGGGATAAGCAGCAGAGATTACATGATAAAATGAATAACATTCTTAAATTGGGTTTACAACAATATCGCATGTTATCAATGTTAAAAATTTGTCCTTCACTTCAAAGTACATTGTTAATATAAAATTTAGATATTTATATGACATCTTAGGGAAATAAATCACATAGGAAATGCAATTTGTCTATGCAATCTAATGAAATGTGCTAAATCTAAATGTATATGTTAGTAAATTTTGGTACTAACCACTTGTAGAGGTGCTGTTTATGATACACTTAACTCCAGCATCTTCAGCATGATCACAATTATGATAAGAAGTATGTTGACAGTTGACAAGTGCTTGCTCAGTTCCATCACAATGTACATCATCCATTACAATAAGACCAGTACCAGAACCATAATAAGCATTACTATATGGAGTACCATCTACATGTATGTACAATAATAGTTATAATAATAATTTTATACAAACTAACTTGATCCAAAACCAAGTTGCCTACATACAACTCTAGCATTAGAAACACTCCAGTCATCATCACAGACAGTACCCCATGCTCCATTAAGACACACTTCAACTCTTCCTTCATTAGCATTAGATCCACCAACAAGACGAATGTTACCATAAGTACAGTCTATAATTTAGAAAGAAGCATTAGAAAACTATACCATTATATTTATGGCAGACTCACTGTTGATAGGAGATGGAGTTGGTGTGATGATTGCTGTTGAAGTGGAATAAGCTAAACATAAAACA
>NW_003549059.1:6312-7469 GCF_000090795.2 Amphimedon queenslandica | reverse complement strand
TTGTATACAAGAGAGAGTTCCTCCTCCAATACAGCATCCTCTCACTCCCTCCTCCTGACGCTCTTAGGGAGACGCTAGATATATTCACAACTCAGAAGTGAGACATTTAGCAAAGACATGTACACGTACCGCATACATTATATGTGTTTAATGACAAATTTCATGTGTTTATTTATTATTATTATTATTATTATTTCTTTTTTTTGTTTGTTTAGAGGCAACAAAGGTTTGGAGTTATTGAAAAAGGTACAACAAAAGTTACAATCTACACATTTCTATTACAATTATGATGTACATATACTGTTCATTTTATGGTCCAAAGCCTTTAGTAACTCTATAACAACATTCCACAATACTTGCTAAATTCTTTGTGGGAAACCCTAGCTGTCTTTGAATAATTAAGAAATACATGTATATCGAATAGTGAGAAAATTTTCAATGCCCAAGAATTTCACAAATTTGTCGGAAAATCTATTTTATGGTTCGATTCTCTTCCTTTTGGCCATGTTGAACCTTATTGAATTAAATCAATTTTTTGTGGATTCACTTTTCCTGAATTTTGAATAAATTACAAAATTTACGAAAATTTTTGGCCACGAAAATTTCTTGCTGTACAATACATATTGTACAATACAATACATATCTCCCTAGGGTCCTCCAGCCCACAGCTCCAGGAGGGTAGTGATCACTCATAATCCGAATAAAGCTGAGAAGGTGGAGCTGAGGAAGGCGGAGCAACGCTGGACGAGACAAGCAGCAAGAGGAGACGCTCCAGGTGGAGATAGCACTGACCCTGCCACTGAAGAACTGTTTAGGAAGTTCCAGGTAGAATACTGTACATACTGTATAACGCTTTATTTTGACGATTTTGCTGTAAAATTGTAATTGGTGGTTTTTAATTTGGTGATTTTTGTGTACACGTGCATTACTGAGCATGCGCATTAATGAGTGGCGGTTTTAATATTGGTGATTCTGCTTGCAAACCGCCAATCGCCAAAATAAAACTCTGCCAAATTAAAGCGTTATATAGTATGCACATCATACATGTACATGACGTTAAATCAATTATGTACATGTACAAAATGTACGTGCATGTACACGTTCCAATTAACCTCTCTCTCTCCCTCTCTCTCTCTCTCCCTCTCTCTCTCCCCCCT
>NW_003549059.1:0-2724 GCF_000090795.2 Amphimedon queenslandica | reverse complement strand
TAATGAATTGTTGTCATACATCATTATTGTTGTTGTCATTGTGTGGCATAAGGTAATGGTAATCAGTCCTTCATTGGACTGGTTGGTGTCTTTTATCTTTCAAATGACAACGTACAGTAAAGATGGCAAATGCATTGGTCTTAGGAAGTGTTGTGGTACTCCATACAACATATTTCACCTCCCAATGTACAATTAATTAATGCATCAATTATTATTAGTATTAGTTTTAATACATTTATTACATGATATTATTGAAGGATGGTGATGTGGCTAATTTTATTTTATACATTTATAGTACTTGCATGAGCAATTACTGTAAAATTACAATTAAATTGCAATTGTATATATGCATACAATTTTATTTGCAGCATTCATTTAGATGTACGTGTATTTTAAAGAGCACCATTTTCTCATTAAATTGTATTGTTTGATATTCTTATGAACCTGTTCAGTCAGTGTGATTAAAATACACATACTGTATTTTAATGATTAAATGCCTGGATGTTTATTTTATAACAACAAGAAAAAAATTCATAGAAAAAAAATAAAAAAAGAAAATTTGGGCGGGACAGAACCCACAACCATTAGCAAACCAGACCAGGACTCTTAGCTATCAGTACATTGGAGCTATTTAAGCAGTGGAGGTATTTAAGCAGTGGGGCATTACTTTTGGTATAAATATCTGTATCTATAGCTAGAATATAATTGAGACGAGCATTTATTTGGACCAGACATTTATACAGTAAAATACAGGATATTTATTGTTCCTATTATTATGTTCCTATTATTAATAGGTCTAGTTCTTCCAATACTTCTAAGAAGTCATCAACTACCACTACTGCTGGTGGGCGGGGCTCACAGCCTCAAGCAACTCGTCGGAGCCAATCAGACGAGAGATCTGATACTCTTAAACTAGTGAAGGACTTTTTGAATCCTCAGCCACCACCTGTAACTCAAGCCACGCCCACTCACACAACGTCCAAGCAAGACAGACTGACGGAAGAGGTGGTGGAGAGGAAAACTACCACAATAATAGATGAACTGTCACAGAATCAGGACTATAAGGTATAGTGTGTAGTGTTTAATGTAATAGTTAGTGTACATTTACATCACAATACAGTAATAATTAGGTCAAAACCTATGGCCATTTTACCATGTATACATGTATACTATACTATATCCCAGTTCAGAGAGACCCAAGGTTTCACAGATTTTGATGGACTTTGGCGACTAAAAACCTGTGAAAATTTCATTCTTATCCCACGTTCCTATAAAAAGTTATTCCAGTTTTTCTTGTCCCAAACTCAACTGGGATATAGTATACATACTACCATATTGTATTTATATAGCTTCAATTTGTTTCATGTACATAAGTGTACATGTGTTACATGTGTGTATAGTATGAATGTACTGTTAAGAAATAGGCCGTTTTCTGAAAAGTACCCAAGGCTATAGCCCATGCTTTTTTTCAAAAAATGGTTCCGAAATCACCCCCAATTTTTATTACATTTTAAAATACATATTGATGCCCTTATGCTGTGTAGAAAGTTTGAGCAGATTCCGACTTAAATTTTTCAAGTTATGACCATTTTTTTTTTAAACTCCAAATTTCAAAATACCCAAGGCTATAGCACATGGTTTTTCCAAAAATTGGCTCAAAAATCACCTCAAATTTTTATTATAATTTGAAATACATATTGATGTACTTACATTTCATGCTATGTAGATCTAATCTAGCTATGCTACATTACTTGTTTTAATTCCATAGGAAGCTGTAGAGTGTGTGATAGAGTTAGAGTCTCCTGGTCTAATGAACGTGTTTGTACAGACTGGCATCAACCACTCACTGGAGAAATCATCAGCAGTTCGGGTATCAGTTGGGAAACTGTTTGATACATTAGTAGCAAAGGATCTATTAACAACTGAGAAATTAATATCAGGGTAAGTGGAATTACATGTACAGTATAGTCTCTCTTAATGGACACTCTCTATAGCGTACACCTCCATTTAACGGACAGTACCTAGTGTACCAATTACATTCCTTACTGTATAAAATAACCTCCACATAAAGGACACCTCTGTATAACAGAGACACTTTACTGTCCCAAAGTCTCCATTATATAGAGGCTACACTGTATACAATATATGTACATGTAATTGCTGTATATAAATGCACATAGCTAGACCCCATTGTGTTTATTAGTGTTCGATGGGTCGTAGAACATGTGCTATATTAATGACTGCTGGTCAGATATTTCGCTGACACTATGATACTAATAATGAATAGAGTTAGATAGTAGAGTCTGACACATAATAATAACAACAATAATAACCTACATGTACATCTAGTTGTTGTGATTTAAAATATAATTGTTTGATTGATTTATAGTAAGCTGCTACTGTACATGTATATTGTGCCATATTCCAGGCGATGTATCTTGGGGAATATCAATGAATGATAGCAATAAATAAAACTGTACTTGTTCCTGTGTGCATGACATATTGCGTGTGTTGTTGTGATGGTTGGCAGTGGTTATTTGACTTGTAATGTATTGGAAAAAAGAAAAGGGGGATCACTGGGACCTGCTTAATAATCCTTCTTTTTGGTATTTGTGTTTTATGATTTTTTTGGTATTTTAAGATTTTGGTAGTTTAGGAATCTTTTTGGTATTTTAAGATTTTAAATCAGTTGAATTGCTGAGCAATGTCAAAGCACTGCATCAG
>NW_003549057.1:5935-7475 GCF_000090795.2 Amphimedon queenslandica | reverse complement strand
CTCTCAACGTCCTAGAGGGATTGAGTATGAAATGATGAGAGTGTTTCATGACAGGGTTCTTAGTTCTAAAAAAATCCAAAAATATTCCCACGCTGTTGAAAAAAATTCAGAAAAAATTCCAAAAATAAAAATAAAATAATTCGAAAATATTTCCAGAATCTTGTAAAAAATCAGAAAAATTCCAAAAATAAAACAAAAATAATCAAAAAATATTATAACACTCATAATAAAAAATTAAAAAAAATTACAAAAATTAAATAAAAACTATGAAAATATTTTAGGCTGTCGAAAAAAGATCAGGAAAAAATTCGAAAAATAATATAAAAATAATCCGAAAATATTGCCACACTCATGATTAAAAAATCCAAAAAAATTCCAAAAATTAAATTTAAGAAAGCTAAAAATATTCCCATGCTCTCTGAAAAAATCAGAAAAATTTTCAAAAACAAAAATAAAATAATCCGAAAATATTCCCACGTTGCCAAAAAATCAGAAAAAATTCTAAAAATATAATAAAACTATTCTGAAAATATTTCCATGCTCAGAGAAAAAATCAGAAAAAATTTAAAAAAATTAAAAAATTAAAAAATCCGAAAATATTCCCACGTTCTCAGAAAAAATAAGAAAAAATTAACTAAACTTTATACACAACATAAGGACAAGTATATGTATCAGAAAATATTACAAAAACTGAGAATTATCTACTTTTTAATTTTGGCAAAATTTAGCTAATGCCCCTGTACTATAGTACAGGGACTTTGAACCAATTTTTGAGGATCTTTAAAAATTCGTATAAAATCTAAATTTGATTGGAATCAGCTCAAACTTTATACACAACATAAGAACTTTTATATGCATCAGAAAATGTTATAAAAATTGAGAATTCTCTACTTGACATTTTGGCAAAAGATGCCCCTGTACTATATACAGGGACTTTTTGAGTAATTTTAAAAATTTGTAAAAAATTCAAATTTGATCGGAATCAGCTTAAACTTCCTACACAACATAAGTACATGTATATGCATCACAAAATATTTTTAAAAAATAAGATTCTCTCCTTTTCAATTTTGGCAAAATTTGACCAAGGGACTTTGACCCGATTTTTAAGCATCTTTAAAAATTCATAAAAAATCCAATTTTGATCGGAATCAGCTCAAACCTGCTACACAACATAAGTACAATGTACATGTATATGTATCAGAAAATATTATAGAAACTAAGATTTCTGTGCCTGGTGGTATAATGACTGCCTTAATTCAAATCTTAATGGTCATTATTTTAATACTCCAACTATTAATACTCAAGGAGTTACTTGGTTATACTGGAATGGAGATTATGATACTCTCAAGTTCTCAGAGGTGAAAAATCATCGTAACAATTAAATACTGTCCCACACACACATAAGTGTGTTTACATTTCAATACATATGTACATGTACCTTGTAGTGACAATAACAATTATTATAGTTTTATTAATTATATAATTACATTATTAAATTACAATGATTTGTAATTATCATCAACACAAACGTGTACAAATG
>NW_003549057.1:0-1463 GCF_000090795.2 Amphimedon queenslandica | reverse complement strand
ATATATACATGTACGCATATCATGATAGTCTCTTTATGGAGGGACTTACGCTTCGTAAGCTTTAGCTATTTTAGTGAATACCTCAGGGTCCCCTCCTTTATCAGGATGATGGGTCATACTTAATAGCCTGTACTGCTTCTTGATCTGAGACATAGTGGCTCCCTAAAGAACTGATCCATTAAAGACAGCTGGACATTATGATACTCCATACCCTGTCAATCCCTAGTATTTTAAATGGATCCCATTCTTCAGATTCACCAACTGGCTCTTGTGTCACTGCCCAATAAATCAACCAAAATAAGAACAACCAGCACACCAATAATACTAAATACATGTAACTAAGACACAAACAAACAATAAACTAACTGATAATTATAGACAATCATTACAGTATATGACCCATACTAATGCAATATCGTATAGCGGAAAATTATCGTGGCCCAAAATTTTACTAATCATTTCAAAAAAAAAACAACTTTGCCAATCTAATTTTTGCGGATTTCTACTTTTCAGCCATTTTGAACCATATTATATCAATTTTCGCAGATTTTATTGTTTATAAATTTTGAAAAAAAGCAAAATCCATGCAACATTTGGGCCACAAAATTTTTTGCTATACTGCCAGTAATTGATATAAATGACATCATTAATATTTACCGTATTATTTTTAATAATTTATCTATAGTCCGTCCCTTCTCCACTTTATTTCTTTTGTGACAACATGGCCTGCACTGGCACTCACTCCCTCTGTCATCTCCTAACAATGACATTAATATTCTAATTAAAGCCCACAATACAGTATTAATTCAATTCACTTTTCTTGCTCTTAGACCAAAGGAAGTAAGTTATAACTAGTAGGAAGATCTCGTAGAGAAGGACTATGAAACAAGGAAAGGTACCAGTTCCCTCGTCAAACTCTATCTGAGCTATCAAGAGTCAATGGGTGTGTCAATAGTGAATGTCTGAATGACACTTAGGACACGTGTGTACACGTGGTTAGGGTAGACGCGCCCCTTAATGATTATTGTTAGACACGCCCTATCGCTTTTAGAAAGACGCACTGCTGAATGCTGATCAAGCTGCTGCTGCTGCTGCTGCTGCTGCTGTTAGGCTAACTGTTTTGTTTTGTCACTTTTCAATAAACTTCTTAATACTGCACTGAACATGGCTACTGAGGAAACTCCAGTAAGTATATGTAGTATCAGTAGAGGATATGATTAATGTATTGTAGAGTACATTGTGTCAGTGTTAGTGAAGATAATGTAATGTGTACTGTTGATGAGTGTTTGATCTGGAGCGGGATACCCTCAGTATACAGTCTCTCCTTTATATAATACCCACTATACACTGCCGTATAGCCAGTAATTTTTTTGGGTTGCAAATTTTGCGGATTCCTTCTGAATAAAATCCTCAAAAATCAATTTAATACAGTACCTACATGACACATGTGGTAGAATTCATAA
>NW_003549056.1:5743-7475 GCF_000090795.2 Amphimedon queenslandica | reverse complement strand
TTTGGTTTATAGGTAAAATTTTATTTGCCTAAATTTCTACTTGCTACCTGGCTTGGGGCAAAGTACATGTACTCTAAGAAGTATTTAAGTACATTACATGTATCTGTTAAAATTTTAAAATGAGTACAAGTACAAGTCCCTCATTTTTGCAAATTGTATTGAGTATGAGTACGAGTACTCTATTGTAGTACTATTTAAGCATTTGACCACACTCAAATAATTATTTAAGCCTGCTTGATACCTATGTACATGTGCATACAGGATGTGTAGTTCTTCATTTCAAATGTACGGTATGTAATTTTACTACTTTTGTTTCTTGAATTCCAGAAATTTGCATTTACATGATGTACAATGTACATGTACTCATTAAGTAATTTTTCATCTTTAATTGATACAACTGTATAACATACTGTGTGTACATGTAGATATATGATGCTATTGTAATTCATCCTTGTGAGCCAGGAGTAACTGAATGGATCAATGTCTATAACCTAAAACGGTAAAGTCATTTATTGATATTTACAATAAAGTACTAGTACTACCAACTTAATTTGAACACTTTTAGGTGCGTCTTGTAGTGACGGACCAGTTTCTGATCTTTGTTGGACGGGACAGGGTCACCACTCCCTTGTATATCAGGATTTGTGTATTTTAATGGGATTAATGGATATATACCGTAAAGTACAAGTATTACCAACTTAATTTGAACACTTTTAGGTGCGTCTTGTACTAACGAACCAGTTCCTGATCTTTGTTGGACGGGACAGGGTCACCACTCCCTTGTATATCAGGATTTGTGTATTTTAAAGTCATTTATTGATATTTTCGGTAAAGTACAAGTACTGACAACTTAATTTGAACACTTTTAGGTGCGTCTTGTTGTCACGGATGCTTGTGTTAAAGTTAGTTGATGTCATGTACATGTAGCTATAATTTTTTGACTGTTTTATCATAGATTGGCTACAGGCAAGGACAACCTCAGCCTAACATGTGTTAATCATTTGATTGTTGACTGTTGAGTTGGGGGACTACTGTTTGTTATCCATTGTACCTGTTGAATGGACACAATGCAGTATCAGTAAGCCTTTTCTAATACATGTACATATAATACCGTATGGCTGGTAATTTTTGGGTCCTGTATTTCGCAAAATCTACTAACAATCCAATTCGAGGATTTTAATTTCGTGAATTCTACCACGTGTACCATGCAGGTACCATATTAAATTAATTTTCGTGAATCAATAAGGAATACGTGAAATCCATAAACTTTGCAACCCATGAGAATTACCGGCTATACAGTAACGTCTGTCTTTAAATTATAAATACCGAAACTTAAATGAAATTAAAAAGTTGTACCACTTGTGCTGCTTTTAAATTTTTACCATGCACTGTTTATCAATTATGCATTGAACTTCAAATATTTTTTAAATATTTGTGCATATCTTTTTGTTCTTTAGAAACTTACTTGTTCTAGTAATTAGGTAATTTTATCTTCCTTCTCTCATTCCAGACTCGGTTGCAATGGAAGTTGATGTTCTCGTTTTCCTGGTGTATGGCAGCTTAAGTGAAGCATGGATTTCAACAAATAAGCGAGTAGGAAACTTGCCATTATTGATTCTACCAGATAGCACTGCTATTTTTCCATTACTAAATGCAGTTTTGTTTTTATTGATAATTCTATTTATTGTAGCTTTTGCGAGCAAGTGACAGCATTAATGTTTTGCTATAAATA
>NW_003549056.1:0-1350 GCF_000090795.2 Amphimedon queenslandica | reverse complement strand
TGTTGCTTGTCATAGAAAGATTCTAAACAAGAGTATATTTTTACAGGTTATTTAATATGTTGTGCTTTTGAGCAGAACCGAGGAACGTAGCAGAAACACCATGCTACATACTTGATCACACATGAGACATATTGTCGATGAAATAACAATGGCCCACTTTCCAGTAAGTAATGGTGGAATAACATAGCACATTAATTTTCCTGTGCCAGTTGGTTGAACTATAAGCTGTCTTTCCCTTTGATAGCGTTTTTAATTGCATTCATCTGCCATTTATGAATACTTGAGAGCATTAAATGTTTTGCTACTAGGCTTTGAATAACTAAATGATTGTGATCAAAACTTGGGTTGAGTTCTAAACAAAAGTTTCATTTTAAAAATCACAAAATTCAATAATTATAAATACCTTCAAAGCAGCTATCTATGGCTTTATTGTTAAAAGGTTTTATATTGTGGCCACTTCTGTTAACATTTTTAACGACCTGGGGGCGAAGCCCCCAGGTCGTTCCTATAATTGAATTCACCGTCGCGCTATCTATATATATATATATATTTGTATGTCCACACTTACATTTCTTCTATACATGTTGTATTGGAGAAATAACAAGCCTTAGCAACCACCCGCCCACGCTCCTTTACGTGAGTGGGTGTGGTCACGGCAAACAAAATGGCGGCTTACACATGGGACAAAGTTAAGAGCTTTCTAACAGCAAGAGAGCATAGAGATACTGTCTAAAAACTTTTCTAGAAGCATTATAAGGTAGAGAGAACCTCTATAAGTCTTAATAATGATCAAGTTGTACTTGCAAGGTGGTGAAATCAATTATAGGAATACTTTTTACCCTGTTACGCTTGTTATGTCTCAATGATGAACACTTCACACAATTTGGCAGTTTACGGTCTTCACAATTGTCACTGCAGTTGTCAAATTCTTCCTAGCATTTATTAAGGATGTATCTTGAATAGAAAAAGATGGTATAGTATCAACATCTCCAATAGTTGTAGAATCATTCTCCTGTAGCAAAGACATATCTCCATGTTCCTTTTCTACCCACAAAACTATCCCTTCCTTTGACTATTGTAATGTCACTTCACACCATTTCATTATATGTTTAGCACTTTTTTAAGACATGAGTGCCTTTTGTTTTAGTACAAATAATATACAATGCATGACATATATTGAAGTCTTTAAATTAACAAAAAGTAAAATTTAAAATCAGTTACTTATTTTTCAATGATAGTGATACTATAATTGTGGTAGTACACATGTAGACCATAAAAAACGGAGTTATTTAGGTTCTTCACAAATTGAATGATAAATAATCTCAGTAATTTCAAAAGCATCATCATTCC
>NW_003549055.1:5458-7476 GCF_000090795.2 Amphimedon queenslandica | reverse complement strand
TGCAATCAATGTTAGCAACCATCGAAGCCAAGATCAAAGATATTTTGAAAGACAATAACGAGAAACAAAAAGTGAAAACCATTCGCCATACAACGCAAACAGGACACCTAATCTCTTTCAACTTTCCCTCTTTTTTTTTCTTTTTAGATGCTCCAGTCTTCTCCACTTCTTGTTGAGAAGAGAAACCTCTTTGTTTATTTTTTCACAGACCCAGAGAAACTCTCTTCTGTCATGGCCGATCTTACTCATCGCGTTAATACGCTAGCAACCGCCGTAGAGCTAACATGAACTTAATAACTAGACACCGTTTATAATGAAAAAACACAACACCATACACGAAGGTTGAAATTGAAAAACAAGATACATAATACAGTGATAATAATAATAGTAATAATAATAATAATAATAATAATAATAATAATAATAATAATAATAATAATAATAATAATAATAATAATAATAATAGTTGTTTTAAATTTACATTCTTGCCAACGATAACAACAAACAAAAACACCAAACTAGAAACTCATTTCTTCTCTTTTTGCTTGTCTTTCTCTACTTCTGCTTTTAATTTATACACTACCCCGTTCAGACGTAGTTCCTGAAGGACTTTAATTAGAATATCGATCGTCGCCTCCGCTCCATCTCTTTCCTGCCATTTTGAAAACATTGAGTGAATGGATTGCTCTGGATCGTCTTTATTTCGAGACCGTATCGATTGTATTTCGATCAGCGTGAAACCCAGTTTGAGTCCAACTCTGTCCCAGATATGTGGGATCATTCTAGTGACCAAGTCAAGGTATTTAGTCGGGATACCTTGGGACTGTAAATCAGAACCTGACGAAAGGGAAAGAGAGAGAGAAACAACATTAAATATGTACGTGCATAAAATAAATTTCTATTCTTCACTCTTAACCACTACCAAGTAATACAATCAGTAGTACCATACAGTGGAAAATTTTCGCGGCCGAAAAATTTGGTGGATCTGTCCAAAAATGAATTTCGATGCTTTAATTTTCGTGATTTTTTTACTTTTCGGCCATCTTGGTCAGTATTAAATCAATTTTCACAGATTTTATTTTTATGAATTTCGAAAAAAGGACGAAATTCACGAAAATTTTCCACTATACAATAATACAAAAATAAGCTCTCAACTGTTATCTTTCTCTTTCATATTCCACTTACTTTTAGGTGGTGGTACGGCAAATACAGTAGTTGGGTTTTCCGGAGGAGGTTCCCTACGAAGGACGGCTAAGAGATCCCTCATTTCCTTCAAGTTCAGATCTTCGTCTAATAATAAATACGAGCGTCTCCCAAATTCCTCTTCACTGGTCACTGTGCTCATTCCACTCTGGAATCCCAATAAATCGATGAAATATGACGGAGTGCTCTTTAAAAATACAGGCAACCAGTCCGCCACCTTTGGCATGTTAAGATAAACCGGTATGACCCGTTTTCTCGGTAGAACGTTAATTAGCGTGTGGGAGTCAGCCACGCCCTTTTCCATCTCCAAAACGGGACTTTTCCCTCGTAGTACATCTCCTATAAAAGGGGACATTAGGAGAAGGATAGTGTCACAGGTTTCTAAATTTTCGAAAGACCACACGTTGAAGTTTTGTATGTGTTCTCTTTGAGATTCGTCGACGTCGTAAATGCATTTGTAGGCGGAGAAACTCCGCCCATCTGTTCCACTCACCGTAGAAAACATTTGAAGTGTTTGTACAAAATCAGAAACTCTTTTCAAGTATTCGTCCTGAGTATGTCTGACGTCAGGGGGTAGCGATGAGACGTGGGGATCGTTTGAGTATAATATGAGTATTCGCTGGGTTTTGGGTGTGGCTTCATCTTGATTAGTGGGTGTGGTAGAATGAATGCCCATGGCAACAGGCTGTTGAGTAGTGGGCATGGCTTGTGGGATTGCTCTTGCACTTTGAGGAGTGTATATAAATTCAAAATGCACAGGAGATGTTCGGCCTGCCAGTGGGTGACCTACATTTTTTGCTAAAAAATAAAAAAGG
>NW_003549055.1:0-3185 GCF_000090795.2 Amphimedon queenslandica | reverse complement strand
CAGAGAAGTAAGTCGAAGCATACAAGCTTCCTCTGTGCCTTGGTTCAAAACGGAGTCCATGCATCAAGATCTTTGTCAAAAAGTTAAGCAATTCTCTGCTTTTTGTGAGGCTAATGCTGGAAGTAAGGAAGTATCATTCATTGTCACAGACAACAGTGAAGACGATGTCACAGATGATACTACAAGCAAAGGGGCAGTCATAATGCACTATGAGAATGGAATACCATATCGTGAGTTTGATCCTCCTGGTCGACCAGGAAAACCAAAACCCATTAGTGTAGAGCACGATAGCATAAAGCTGCAATGGAAAGCATCTAGGGTTATTGATAATGAGTCAAAATTTGCTAAAATTTGGCTTGTTTTGTACCAAATGATAATTTTTATAGTCACTAGCATTGGCAATTTTATAAAAAAATTGTGGGCTTTAATTGGACCAAATGCATACCATTTTAGCTCATCAGAAACACTAGATAGCTCATCAAGCATTGACTGCTACACAATCAGTCTGCAGTGCATCAATGAATCACCATCAAACAGGTGGCATAATCAAAGGACAAAAGGAAATGAAACAACTATTACACTCAGTAATTTAAAGCCAGATACAAAGTATATAGCCAAGGTACGTGCTGAATGTAGTTTGGGTCACAGTGAAGAAAGTGAGATTAGTGAGATTATACAAACTAAATTGCCAATGGTCGATTATAGGCTAGAGAATATCATTGCTAAATCAACAGTCATTGAAGCTGGGCCACCTGTAGTGTATCAAATTCATGCTAGGCCATTAGACCTTAAAAAAAGCAATATTGCCAAAGTGGAGTTTGGTATTCCTGTTGTTCCTCATAAACCAACAAGAGTACTAATGGTTGTTGGAGCTACTGGAGCTGGGAAAAGCACATTAATCAATGCAATGGTCAACTTTTTACTAGGAGTGAAGTGGGAACATGAATTTCGTCTGAAACTAATTCATGATGAGGTAAGTCAGAGCCAGGCACATAGTCAAACACAAATGATCACTGCTTACACTTTTTACTGGCAAAAAGGTTCTCCATTAAATTGCAACTTAACCATCATTGATACACCTGGGTTTGGTGACACTCGTGGCCTAAAAAGAGATCAAGAGATCACAAGACACATACGAGAGTTTTTTGAACTGAAGGGTAGGGATGGGTTGGATTCATTGCATGGGATTGGTTTTGTTACTCAAGCATCACTAGCAAGATTAACTCCAACTCAAAAATACATTTCTGACTCAATCCTTTCTATTTTTGGAAAAGATATCAAGGATAATATCTTCATCATGACAACTTTTGCTGATGGTGCTGATCCACCAGTAATGGGAGCTATAAGAGAAGCAAATATCCCTCATGCAAGTTTCTTTCCTTTCAATAATTCTGCCCTTTTTGCTCATTCTGATGGTAAGGCAGATTTTTCTAAAATGTTTTGGAATATGGGATATGCCAGTTTAAGAGATTTTTTTATTGAGTTTCAACAATCAGGTGTTGTCAGTCTCCAGATGACTCGTGAAGTTTTACATGAACGCCAGCAACTAGAAACAATTGTTAATGGTATTCAACCAAAAATCAATGCAGGACTAGCAAAAATTGATGAACTAAAACAAGAAGAAGAAATGCTGAAGGCAAATGAATCGAAAATATTAGCAAATAAAGATTTTAAATATAAAGTAAAAGTCACCAAACAACGGCAGATCCCACTTCCTCATGGCCAATATGTTACTAATTGTGTCTATTGCAGTATTACATGCCATAACGATTGTATCTATGGTAATGATAAAGATAAATGGAAATGTTGTGCAATGTCTGGTAATGAGAGTAATGCAACTTGTAAGGTTTGTGTCAATCATTGTAGCTGGGAGAAGCATTTCAATAATGGATATATTTTTGAGTTTTATGAGGAAATGGAAACAAGGACATCACAAGAGCTTTATGAACGATACACTGAAGCAAAAACAGCAAAAGATAAACTTGAGTATATAATTCAAGAAATTGAAAAAGAGCTTCAGGAAATGCAACGTGTTGTTCTGTACAACATACGTAAAGCTCGCAAGTGTCTACAGCGTCTTGATGAGATTGCACTTAAGCCAAATCCACTAACTGAAGTGGAGTACATTGACCTACTCATTAAATCTGAAGAACAACAAAAAAATGCTGGTTGGGAGAAGCGCATAGATTACTTTTATGAAGTTCGGCAACAAGCTGAGTTACTAGCTACTGTAACAGATGAAGAAGCATTTGAAAAACTGGCTTGTGAAGGTACTAAGCACATGTGGAAAAGTTTAAAAAAAACAGGCCGAAAAATCATTAATTTTATGAAGCAATAATGCATACATTAAAAGTCCTTACATCATTATTATTGTTTGTTATTAGGTCTATTGCATTATTACTGCTATATTATATCTATGATTAGAATAATGTTATTGATTTTAATGTTACTGCATACTGCTACTATTATTGCTATTGCATGATATTGCTATTACTTTTGTGTTATTGCTGTTAGCTACTATTTTAATGTTACTGCATCATGTACAGCTACTATTATTACTATTGCATATAGTGTTATTACTATTACTTTTATTTAAATATAGTGTTATTGCTGTTACTATAATTAGAATTGTTATTAATTGTGGGTCAGTTTTTTCTTACAGTCTAAATTAAGTCCTCCCCCAACTGTCTCAGTCATAGGCTAGCAAGATTGTACGTGCTGTACAGTACAGCAGACATGGGGTAATATGTAATAGTAATAATAATGATTACAAATATTGGTGTAATAGTAATATATAGTAATTGAAAAAAACAAAATCCATTGTAATAGTAATAGTAATATGAAATAGACGCTCAGTAATAGTAATTGTAATAGAAGTTACAATGTAATGTGTTGATTACATACATGCTGTACTTGACAGTTCATAGAAATCATTAAGCATCAATTTGTCAGTGCCACTGTCAGGAGGAACTTTGTGGCACACCCGATTCTTTTGAAGTTACTTGGTCATGTGTAGAGAACACGTTTTTATGTCAAAAGCTTTTATTTATGTACATGTACCTTCACATAAAAGTAATATAATATAATCAAATTACTTTAGTTTAGTCAAGTAATGTAATAGTAATAGTAATATCAAAAATTTTCTGGTAATAGTAATTGTAATAGATTACATATTAATGTAATTG
>NW_003549054.1:6244-7476 GCF_000090795.2 Amphimedon queenslandica | reverse complement strand
GCTCAAACTTGCTACACAGCATAAGGACATTAATATGTATCAGAAAATGTAATAAAAATTTGGGGTGATTTTGGAGCCATTTTTTGGAAAAATCCATGGGCTATATATAGCCTTGGGTAATTTTCAGATTTTGGCATATTTCTTTAAAATGGCTGTAACTCGAAAAATATTTGTTGGAATCAGTTCAAACTTGCTACACAGCATAAGGACATCAATATGTATCAGAAAATGTAATAAAAATTTGAGGTGATTTCGGAGCCATTTTTTGGAAAAAACCGTGGGCTATAGCCTGGGTATTTTTCAGGATTTTGGCATTTTCTTAAAATGGCTGTAACTCTAAAAATTTAAGTCGGAATCAGCTCAAACTTGCTACACAGCATAAGGACATCAATATGTATCAGAAAATGTAATAAAAATTTGAGGTGATTTTGGAGCCATTTTTTGGGAAAAACCATGGGCTATAGCCTTGGGTATTTTTCAGGATTTTGGCATTTTCTTAAAATGGCCGTAACTCAAAAAATTCAAGTCGGAATTTAAGTCAAACTTGCTACACTGCATAAGGACATCAATGTGTATCAGAAAATATAATAAAAATATGAAGTGATTCTA
The DNA here is from genome assembly GCF_000090795.2 of Amphimedon queenslandica. Taxonomy (NCBI): domain Eukaryota; kingdom Metazoa; phylum Porifera; class Demospongiae; order Haplosclerida; family Niphatidae; genus Amphimedon; species Amphimedon queenslandica. Next base: position 6,867 of record NW_003549054.1, on the reverse strand, counting down.
CAAAGACATCTTTACTGATTCCTTATATTCTTATGTAGTCAGTGGACGTTAGAAGAAGATATGAAACTAAAGAAAGCAGTCACCATGTATGGACAGAACTGGGGAATGGGTTAGTATTATTATTATTATTATCATCATCATTATTATTATTATTATTATTATTATTATTATTATTATTATTATTATTATTATTATTATTATTATTATTATTATTATTATTATATATCAACAACAACAACAATAACAATAACAACAACAATAACAACAACAAAAATAATAAAAGTTATAAAGATGGAGATGGTAGGGTGTCCATCATTAGGGCTGCATTTCCCCGCTGGAGAGTGACAGAGAGGCGCTTATTATTATTATTATTATTATTATTATTATTATTATTATTATTATTATTATTATTATTATTATTATTATTATTATTATTATTATTATTATTTATTATTATTTATTATTATTATTATTATTATTATTATTATTATTATTATTATTATTATTATTATTATTATTATTATTATTATTATTATTATTATTATTATTTATTATTATTTATTATTATTATTATTATTATTATTATTATTATTATTATTATTATTATTATTATTATTATTACT
>NW_003549054.1:0-1480 GCF_000090795.2 Amphimedon queenslandica | reverse complement strand
TTCTTGATAGCAATCTTTCAGGTGACTACTAGACCCCATTAGATCCTCAGGATGCTTTCTAAGCTTCTGAAAAAGGCCTCAAGAAGGTAGCAAGGCAAGAAAATGTGTTTTTCCCCATTGAACTTGACGTTAAAATTGACGTTCATCAAATTTTAATAACAATACATGTACATGTACAGTACTTTTAAGGCCTTTCTACACTTGCAATGGTTTAGAAGTGCACATCAAGTGATTCCACACTATCTTCAGGATCATGTATATTTTGATAGTATTTCTGATTCAGCTGCCATTGGTTATCTATTGAATGCCATTCAAACCACATATGGAGGTGGTTTAAGATAATGCACTTTGAAGTCAATGCACATCAGTTGTGAAATGACTGGAACCGGTTTCAAACCAGTTCAATGTGCATTTAAATTGATAGTGTAGAAAGGCCTTTAATGAATACTGTATAACGCTTTATTTTGGCGATTTTGATGTAAAATTGTAAGTGGCGGTTTTTAATTTGGCGATTTTTGTGTACACGTGCATTACTGAGCATGCGCATTAAGGTTACAGGATACCTTACTAACCGTAAATCTTTCGATCCTTAAAATTAAAATATAATTTTAAAAAGTGGGTGGGGACTCACGAGTTATCATTGGCTTATCTATTTATGGCTATGCACTGCCCTGCATCAAAAGGAATGGACTTTTATAAATCAAAAATAAGCCCAACTGGGCCATATTTCACATGGTTCTCCAAGTAAATATTTTGCTAAGTTTGATATCTAGGTCGTGTCGTGGCATTCTTTTGGCTGGACTTAGTAGAAACGGAGATAGTCACACCATAGATCTATTTGGCGGCCATTTTAGTGCGTTTTTCAGCATTCTTGACAGATTTGACTGAAGAAAGAAAGCAAAAAATCTCATCGTGACAACCTTCATTTTTGCCTCAAGAAGAGCTACCATTTGTTTTAGAGACTTTTGTTGTTCAGGACTGGAGATTTTTGATTTATAAGTGTTTATAATTAACCCAGCCTATATCAAGTACAGTCATTCTGTATAAGATGAACAGATTACCTTATAATATAAGAAATAAATCATTAAAAATGATAGTAGTAATGAAAGAAGTGTCATTTTTAAAAAGATAACAAATGAAAAAACAATTGACTACAGCTAATTAATTATTCATAAACTGTATCCCGTAACCTTAATGATTGGCGGTTTTAATATTGGCGATTCTGCTTGCAAACCCGCCAATCGCCAAAATAAAACTCTGCCAAATTAAAGTGTTATATGGTATTACAAATTATATTTATTATAATCCTCCTTTATAGTTTAATATACCAAAGAATGTCACTCATAGACATTTTCATTCTCTCTCATTATGGAGTGTGACTCCAACCACTAACTGGATAATTGTGTTTGGAGGAACCACGTCATACAGTGATACAGCAGTTATTGAACTCAGTGAGTACATGTAAATACAAATGTATGAA
>NW_003549052.1:5610-7480 GCF_000090795.2 Amphimedon queenslandica | reverse complement strand
TGATGGAGTCCTTCTAATATTGTAGAGTATTGTATAGTACGTCAGTGACAAGAATGGAATGAGACTGTTTAAAATAAGCACTAAAAAATGGAAAGATTCAACAAGTATTTTGGACATAATTAATATTTTACAATGCAATAAAACCAGTCATCTAAAAAATTATAGCAACTTACTCAGCTAATATTTTAATATTTTTTCTTATGTTGCTCAATATTGCCATTGAATAAATTGAGATGCCTCTTGACTCTTGAGTGATAAACCATTAACAGTAATAATATTCCTATTACAATTATACAATTATTGATTAATATAAAGATTAAATTAAATGCCATACCTTTCCATATAATTTTCAAATTGGTTTCAGAAGTTGAAGATAACTGACGATACTCCAGAGATGTGTAAAACTGCTGGCCCTAACAAAAATAATAACAATTAAATTCTCTTCCACTCTCTCCCTTTCTCTTTTATTGTATTTTCTTAACATAAAAAGCTGAAACTAATAAAGAACTTCACTTTTAATCAATTTACAATTTTGCTAAGATTTGCAAAATTAAAATTCCCAAACATATACACATACAACACGGTAAAAGATAGCTGAATGCTTTAAAATTAAATCCATACAAAATGATTTTTGGGTAGATCAGTCAAAGTCTAATCCCTCTAAAATTTCTAGTCATAATCAGGTACTTACCACTTCAATGATATCCTCTTGATCACAAGAATGACAAAGAGTCAGAATGACAAAGAGTCAGAAAGACTGATATCATATTGCTAAGACCTTCACTGGACAATTCTAATACTTTCTTACGCAAAATCTTTGAATAAATCCTAAAAAGTTAAAACAAGAATAATAATAATACATGTTTCTTGACTACATGTACATGCAATTAAAGGTACCTGGTTTTGAGCTGTCTCCATATCTGGCTGCCGTGGGTGCGGTCAATCAAACACTTGGACAACAAATTAAGAAATAATTCAAAACTAGTTCCACAGAGAACTGAACTAAAGAAAAAGAGTATATTAAAACTCTTTTATATTATTGTTTTGTAACACAATAATAATGACAAAGTACAAAAGTATGCCAAGGACAAGTTATAGACCATGGGCTTTCTAAAAAAAATGCCTCCAGAGTCACTCCCAATTCTTATTACATTTTCTGATACATATTAATGTCCTTCTGCTATGTAGAAAGTGTAAACTGATTCTGACAAGAAATTCGGGAGTTATGGCCTTTTAAAAAACAGGCCAATTTCTGAACAATACCCTGTTCTATGGTTACAACTCCCCTTGTATTGGTACATTGCAATCCGTTTCTAAGGCATTCCATGGCCTAAAACAATCAGAGCAATTTAAAGTATTGCATTTTCTTACTCAAAAAGAGGAATGGGCTCCAGAGTGCCTCCAGAACAATTTATCAGCTGGAACAGTACTAACAATTTCAAGAGATGGTGTACCTATGGTTTTTTTATAAAATTGACTCCAAAATTATTCTCCGTTTTAATAAAATTTTACTGATACATGTTGATGTCCTTATGCTATGTAGAAGTTTGAGCAAATTTTAATGAGAATTTTTTGAATTATTGACATGTTAAAGACAATATTGTGAACAATAATACTTATTGTTAAACAATTCAATTTCTATATGAAACCAAGCCCTGGCTTCCACGCATGTACTACCAATCAATCCACGTGCAGTCTTGCAAGGATTAAACGCCTACTAATCTCAGCCTGAGCTGAGCTCACTCAGTAATCAGCATACTGTGCTGTGATCTTTTTTGTGTAAGTTACACTTATTTGTATTCTTACTATTTTAAATAATTCATATTTCTTTATCACAGAATGCCTTGTTTCTAACTATACATTTGTACCA
>NW_003549052.1:0-1900 GCF_000090795.2 Amphimedon queenslandica | reverse complement strand
AGTAATAAAGCACCACAGAATACAGAAGAAGGTATTTTTTAATTGTTATACTTACTTTACTAAAAGAGAACTTGACAGGAAGAACTGAAGGATACAAGTCATGATGCATGGATCATTCTGAGCCTTTCAAGTTAAAAATATGCTATTTGTCATTTTATTGTTCTTTATTTGTTTCATTTGCTTCACCCACTCCACCACACCAAAATAGTACCAGGCCCAAATAGCTGGTGTATCTAACATAAAGGCGAGGGAGCTAGGCATAGATAGATGCACAATAAAGTGCATACAGTTATGTACCACAACTAAAAGTTCATAAAATTTAAGAAGTTTTGCATTTAAAATTATTTGGTAACACTATTATGATCTATAAAATTTCACAAAAAAGATGTTGGTGAAACAAGGAACTCGTCTTCAAATTTGAACGATGGTGGAGGATTTGAACTGTTGCAAGTAACCATATCATAATAATCATTATTTCTTGAATAAAATAATTACTTGACACAATGATTAAAGTTTGTTAAATTTATTTTCAATTGTAAAATTTAAAAACAATGGCACTGATGCTTGGCCTATTCACTAAGGAATGAACTTCTTTGCATTTACAAGAATAGAACATTTAACTCATGAGCAAATAGATGAAATAAAGGTGCCACAAGAGGGATAAGAACACCCACAAATTCAGGAAAAAAGGAAAGAAATAAATTCTCACTCTGCTAACTTGAGAGTGTCATTATCATTTCATTTCATTAATTTTTTGAGAGGCAATGGTCCCTAAACACAGTTAGACCAGAAGTGACATGAATATATGGTCCAAATGGTTCACTTAAATAAATAAGTGCAGATCCATAAAGCTCCAGAGTGAATGATTAATTGAACACTTTAGTCAGACTTTCCTAAGAAACCAAAAATGTCTGAAGTCAAAAGAATCATGTCCCAAGAAAACATGGAAACCCAGCTCCTGAAGGCGAAACCGATTTTAACTCTCCAAAAGATTCAGGATTCAGTCTAAAAAGAACAGGAGATCCAAACTCATAGAGTGTGTATTTTGTAGGTGATTCTCTCTCTCCTGATATTTCTCCATTTGTTAAAGCTACTCCATTAGGGAGCAGTTATGAACGATGGATAAGTTCCATACAAATTAGGTTGAGAAAGTCATACGCCTCATTTTATGGGCTATGTGACCAAGACAGCATTGCACATCTCTCAATGTATAACTTTGTGTATGGCTGGAAGTTTTCTGATAGGAGGAAGGCAGCAAGTTCAATTGTCTACGGAGCCATCTTCATCTCATAATCATAGGGGAGGACTATAAAAGTAAGAAAATAGAAAAATCGGCTATGGAACCTATAATTGTAGATTCTTCAAATATGGACCCTTCAACTATGGAATCTATAACTATAGAATGTTCAATTATGGACTCTTCAACTATGGAATCTCCAACTAAGAAATCTTCAACTAAGGGATCTCCATCTATAGAATCTCCAATTAAGGGATCTCTAACTATGGAATCTCCAACTGTGAAATCTTCAACTATGGAATCTCTAATGAAGGAATCTCTAACTATAGAATCTCCAACTGTAACAGGAGTACCTCTAGCTAAGGATTTTTCAACTATGGATTTTCCAACAATGGAATTTCCAACAATGGAGGCAGTAAAAACAGAAGTTTCAATCATTGATATATTGAGTAGAATAGAGAATATGGAAGAAAAAAATGCTCAATTAGAAAAGAAAATAAAAAGCATGGAAGAAGAAAGGTCTACAATGAGGGCATGTATAGATCATATATCTTCTGAATATAGAGTATTGAATGAAGAAGTAATGAAGATTAAAACAGATAGTCTATATAAGTGTGGAGCTAAAGATCATTCGCCACTTCCAAGTATTACAGAAAAACTAGA
>NW_003549051.1:6119-7481 GCF_000090795.2 Amphimedon queenslandica | reverse complement strand
CTTGGTTCTGGTCAAAAGTACAACATATTAAATAACCTGCTGTAATACACTCTTGTTTAGAATCTTTCTACGACAAGCAACAGCAACCACAACAAATCTTTCTATCAATGGCCAGAAACAAAGAAATAAGTCCCATTGCAGTAGATGAAGCTCATCTCATACATTGTTGGAAATAATTCAGGTATGCTACGCAGTCACTTCATTAGCTATTACCCTATAGCTGGTTTATTTCATGTGGAATTAATTTTGTGTAGGCCCATATCATAATTATTCCACCAAATAAAGATTAGCAAAATTTCAATTAGAGGCCATGATAATTATAACAAGATTTACTCCACACACACACACACTTACATAGACACACGAGTAAATACCATACACTATATGGGCACAAAAATGCCACTGTAAGATCTTGGAAGTGCTTTTTGCAAAAAAGCTGCCAAAAACTTTCTCCAAAAATCATCCATACAATAATTATATTATAGCTACAAAATGTGGAAGTTTTTAATTTTAACTTGTTGTATTGGAACTGAATAGTCTCATTTTCCTGGTATACCATTAATGGCATTAACAGCAACTGCCACTTCAAAAGTTAAGGAAGAGATTATGTCCATGATGACAGAACCAATACTCAAAACTTCAAAGGCAAACAAGGGAAATGTTTCACTCCATGCTCAAGAGTTAAAGAAATTGCCAAAGAAGGGTTAGTGCCAGCCTATACTCAAGCAGGCTGAAGCAGCTACATTTTATATTATGCTGTCATTTCAACATGTACTACAGACTACTACACATCTATTGCTGACTATCTTGCTGAAGTAGTTGGTAACAATTGCTCCATTGTATATACTAACTTTGTTAGAGATGTTGCTCCTTTGGCAATTGCTTGAAAAGAAATAGTAGTAGCTACCATGGCAAAAATTTATCTAACTACGACAAATTAAGATAATTCAATAGTGGTGTTTTGATGACTCTGACATACAAGCAAGTGTATCAAGCATTAATTCTGTGTATGATAACATATTTATGTACTTTTATAGCTAATGGTGCGCACTTCTGCACTTAGAATGGGTATAGATGTTCCTAATATTGACTTGGTTGTTAAACTTGGTTGCTCACCTACCAGGAAGTAATTACTCCAACAGTTTGGAAGGGCTGGAAGAGATGGCAGAAATGCAAAGGGTATTGAACACTGAAATTCATGTGATGCAACATAATTTTGGTAGAGGTATCCTTTTTGGTGATGATAACCACCAGCATACTTTATTTTGCTGTAAATATAAGTCATAATAATGAGAAAAAGCTGCTGTTATCAAAATTTCAAGATGTTTGGAGGTATACTATTTTATTACCGTGTGCCATCTA
>NW_003549051.1:0-1689 GCF_000090795.2 Amphimedon queenslandica | reverse complement strand
ACATGAATATGCATGCATTATGCACACATGCATGCACCTATATACCAATAAAAAATTGCAAACTAACTTGAACAATTCATAAACTTGCCATTTTTTTAGCCAGACAGACGAATTTATCATCATTATTCCCAGTACAAAAATTATGAGAACTGAGATTTGTAAGGAGATTTAAAAGATAAAGGGGAGTTTAACAACATAGGAAAAGATTGATAATTAACTTCAAGCTGCCTATTTTTCTTTAATGTAAGGACCAAGTGAAATCTGCACTGATTGATGTACTGAAGAGCCCAATTGATCATTTTTCATGAAAGCATAGTTTAAGCGTTTTTCTAGATTGTTAGAAATCTCATGCCAACCTATATGTCATAATGATTTTATAATCATAATAGATCTTGTTTAAAGTCATGCACAAATAGACCATTTTTTAAAACGTTAATTGATTCTACTCTGTCTTTCAATTCCTTCAGTGAGGTAATTGCTGGAACGCTGTCATTACTGGATGCTGACAAGTCCACACAGCTTGTGGACACATTAGCCTGCTTCTGCCTTTCATTGTTCTATCTAGCATAACATCTAAACTTTCTAGGCATTTCTGTACAGAGTGTTATTATCAATTTATGCAATGACCAATAATATTGCTCACCATACCTGCAATATGCAACTATAATTAGAGCAGGGAGGATTTGAATGCACTGCGTCTACTGTATTTCACTAGGCAACGAAATATAATTATTAAATGCAATTAATTAATTATAATTAGTAATGAAAAGAATAGTGGAGGGGACAGTATTAAATGCAATTAATAAATAATAATTAGTAATGAAAAAATAGTGGAGGGGATAGTAAACAAAAATTATCATATAAAATACAAAAAATATCAAATCAAGATACAAACTTCAACTTCTCATAAAATGATCATCAAACCATGATTTGACAAAACATAATACAATATTGTCTATCATTGATATCTGTAGAGGTACACAAAAACAGCCTTCGAAAAATGGTTCTTTTCTCCATATCTTTTCAAAATGCCCAAATCAGATAGTTCAGTTTAATTTCTTGAGTATAATAATAAAAATAAGCAGTATAAATCATAAAAAGTCTCGCATTACTTTTACCTTTACCACCAGTGATACACAAGTGGCAATACTAGCATAAAGCGGATTCACTGTGATAACTCCATTAACTGCATGCAAAGTGGGTGTAGTCAGAGGAGGTTCGACAGGAAGTCTTTACATGAAATATTTTCTTCAAAATAAATAAATATTAGGCATACTATCACAAACTTGTCTCACGTAGCGAGATCTATGGCAGGGGATTTGTGTCAAAAAATATACATTAATTTTCATTAAGTAAAAAGCAGCGCGGTGCGGCTACACCGCGCCATGCTGCTTTGGTAGTGTTGATGCTCATCATTGAGTTGTGGTACTTCATTGTGTGATGATACTTCCTCACTGTGTGGTATTACTTTGTCGTTGTGTGGTGGTAGTGCTATTGTGTGGTGGCGGCCAATCAGCATGTGAGTTGTGGCCAATCAGCATGTGAGTGGTGGCCATCATCATTGTGTGTGATTTCCCTCGGAATTTCTTTACACCGTAATCAGGTGATGCTTGCCCAGCCTATGGTAGGTGTGTAAACTGTAATAAGACAAAATGGCGCCAGATGAAGTTAACCAAGTTTATCCAATTT
>NW_003549050.1:4540-7483 GCF_000090795.2 Amphimedon queenslandica | reverse complement strand
CTCTAAACTAATAACATAATACACATACCTTACTCCACTGGTACTGACTAGTATTCAGTAACCAACTATCATTTACTAGTTGACCACCATTACCCTCTCCACCTATCATTACTAGTGTAGGTGAGTCACTGATGATACTAGTAATAGCATGAAAACGTCTCCCCACAGGCCACTGTACACTAGCAGGTACTACTGGTCCCTTAATACTCTCCCAGTGCTAGATAAAATGAATTAATCAATATTATAAAATGTATTAATGCATGTACATGTACACTGTTCTATTATACTTAAGATTTTGTCCGTTTAATTATAAAATAATTATGTTAATACTAGTGATACTTGTACAGTTTCAATTAAAATAAAGTATTAAACCAAATCTACATGTAATACTCATTTAAATACATTTTTCAAATTACAAGCTATACCCGTATGTACATGTATTAATGTCCAAACATGATTGATCCATGCAATAAATACATCCCATACAGTAATAAGATAACTTACTATTGTAATATTAGACTCCAGTTGACATGTATAGACTGTATTAACAGATATGCTTCTACCATCATGACTAGTCACTGATCCACCAAACATGACAACTTTATTATTAGTAATCTTTTGAATAGCAAAGGCAGCAGTAGGAGGACAACACTGACCACTAATAGTTGGAATAATCCATTGTCCTAAATAGAAATAGATAGTATAATTAGAATTATTAAGTATAACACTGCAAATATCGTGTACATACGCGTATACATGCATAGTAGCAAAAAATGGTTGAAAATTAATTTTGATTAATTTTAAAACATTTGTCATTTTGTTCCACTTTGCACAGATACATGTCAGTTGTGGCTCAATATGACAAAATTTGACAATATCATTCATAAATGGAGTAAAATAATTATTAAAGTTCACTCCTTCAATATTTACATGCACCTACTTAATATGCAAATGTTAACAAAATAATGATTGAAAAATATGTCAACACAAGCAGAATATAGATTGTTAATATATGTATTAATCAATAAATACTTACTTGTTGATAAATTTAATAAATTCTGTTCGTTAGTACTAATACGACCAGTAACCAACTGAATATACTGATACTGTGATTGGTATGTAGTGGGTGTAGAGCCAGCCCCTCCTATCATAAATAGGTATTCTGTACCCATAGACTCCATACACACCATACCACCACCCCCTCTCTTCATTACAGCATCACTGGTTGGTATTATATTACTCCATTCATATGTTAGACTGTTAAATGAGTTGACATCATTATGAAAGCAGTCGTCATGTCCACAGTCACCACCAAAAAAGAAGATTTCATTGTTTCTGGTAGTACAGAAGTATCCTATAGCTCCTAGAGGAGGTGACGTTCCTCTGGTCACGTGAGGGGACCAATGACCAGTCCTAAACTCCAGTCTATCAATGGTGGACAACAATTTCCTCTTTTGTGGGGAATCATGAACAAGAGGTAAGTCAGGCCTATTCCCTCCCCACAGGAACACTGATTCTCCTACTACAGGAGCTGAGTGATTTGATATCCCTCCCAGTTGATAGATACCTGTAAAATACAAACATGATGAGAAAGAGGAGGAAGAAAACAGAAACTCTCGGAAACTCACCTTTAGACATTGTGAAGAATGTTAATTAACCAGCCACACCCATATTAAATAACAATATTCATTACTCGTAATCACCCACACCCATATCACCTTCTAAATTAAATCCAATCACTGCCAACATTATAACAATAAGTACAGTAATTATTAGTTGGTTGTATGTCAAGGAATACATCAGGTTAAAACATGTCTTCTTTGCTTGCTCATGAGGTGATGGTCCTGCTATTGAATACATTGGAATATCTTAGTGAGTTAGTGGTGAGTCCAATTAATAATAATTGGTAGTTGGTACTCTCTTGGTGATTATGATAAAAGGTACTTGAGCTAGTACTTACAAGAAATGTACTCACAAACTAACTCTCAGGTATAATAGTAATGCAAGATATTACAATCAAAAGAATTCAAGTTTTACTATTATTATTATTATTATTATTATTATTATTAATGTTAATGCATTATAGCAAACATGACAAACAATATCTTAACTGGAATTATTAGAGATTTTATATTACATGAGAGTTTTGTAGTCAGTACTGTAAACAAAGAGACTAAACTCAAGTGTAGATTGCATTATTCATTACAAGTTAAATATCACCTACTGGACACAACAATAAATAAAATAATGAGAATTACTTTTTATACTATAGTAAACTATTCAAACTATACCTCATAGTATAACTTCATACACTGTAGCCTTCTTGTCTCCAGATCCAGTAACAATAAAACGATTGTCAACTGATATGTCACAGCTTAAAACACTACTGCTTTCAGACATCTGTATGTATAGGATACAATCATTATTTCATTGTACATTAATGTATAATTATAAATAAGACTACACACACACATAATAATAGTAACAAGTACAAATACCACTGTACAGTTAATGTTAATAATAATGGACTATGTACCTGGAATATACTAGCACCATAAGGTGTTCTCCATGCATTTAGTAGATTATCCTTTCCTGTAGTTATAAACCATTTACCACTGTGAGCAAACTTGAGTGACAGTACACAAGACTCGTGTAAATGTAACTGATACTTATCTGGACCACTCACACGAAGGACTTCAACACTACTGCTCTCCATACTAATAATACATAAACACACACACACATTAAACCATTGGTGTATCTAATACTGCTAATAAATAATAAGACTATTGGTATATAAAGTATACAAGCATACAGTGATATAGTGGATTAATTTTGTAGTTCTAAAGCTTTCAGCATTTGATCCTCATACACTAATTTGTGGGTTTAGTTTTCATTGATGACAATATATGGAGCCTGTAACAAGTAGCTACTTTATGTTTG
>NW_003549050.1:2105-3431 GCF_000090795.2 Amphimedon queenslandica | reverse complement strand
CATAACTAGCTGTAGCATTAGAACAAAGTGGTGACATCACTTTAGGAGCACCCTATCAATAATAAAATAAATATCAAAATCATACTCTTTAACATGATGTACATACACTTAATGTTATTATTAACTTGTTACAAATACTTACTGATCCTAAGTCCCACAAGTATAGAGTGTTAGTTTCTCCTCCGACTATAAGAGTTCTACCATCAGGAAGAAGCTTGCAAGATCTTATGTAGTTATCACCCAAACACTCCAGATTATGTAATGGATTCTTAACAACTCTTGTGGATTGACAGAGTTGAGATCCCAGACCTTTACACAACCCTAACATCAATAAATAATAATTATTTATGTGAACGTACAATATTTTGTGACACTTTGAACAGACAGGGTTTCCCACAAAGCAGCTAAACAGCATGAGCTTCATGAGCTGACAAGCACTACAATTTTACATGACTTTTTGAGCAACTTAAAAATTCATAAAAAATCCAGTTTTGGTCGAAATCAGTTCAAACTTTCTAGACAACATAAGAACATTCATATGCCTTAGAAAAAATTATAAAAATAAAAAATTCTCTCCTTTTCATTTTTGGCAAAATTTGGCCAGCGACCCTGTGCTATAGTACAGGGACTTTGGTTGAATTTTTGAGCAACTTCAAAATTTCATAAAAAATTCAGTTTTGCTCAAAATCAGTTCAAATTTTCTACAGAGCATACGAACATGTATATGTATCAAAAAAAATTATAAAAATGGAGAATTCTCTTTTTTTTATTTTTGGGCAAAACTTGACCTGAGACCATGTACTACAGTACAGGGACTTTGGCCCAATTTTTGAGCAAATTTAAAAATCCGTAAAAAATTAATTTTGATTAGAATTTGTTCAAAATTTCTACACATTATAAAAACATGTATATATATCAGAAAAAATTATAAAAATAAAGAATTCTCTTTTTTTCATTTTTGGTTAAATTTGGCCATACCATACCTTTCCTCCTGTATAAATGTGTCTGACTGGATTACTGATTGCAACAGCACACACTACCTCTTCGTGCTTCAATGAACAAATTTGGTGGAGATTTCTTGGAAAGCCTATCATTGAAACATACAGTAAATACATTATTAAAGATTAATAAATAAATAAATAAATAATAATAAAAATAATAATACTAGCCTGGTCCAGTGGCTGATGTTGGTGATATTGGTACTGGTTGTAATTGACCCTCAGGATTAACACGATAAGAGTATGGTCTATAATAATATAATAAATACACAAATTATTATCATTAATATAACTTACTGCTTAAAGGTAGTCTTGGTCAGACCAGAAG
>NW_003549050.1:0-1405 GCF_000090795.2 Amphimedon queenslandica | reverse complement strand
TATACATGGTCTCAGGCCAAATTATGCCAAATATGAAAAGAAAAGAATTCTCCATTTTTATAATTTTTCTTGGTACATATGTACATGTTTTTATGTTGCATAAAAAGGTACTACTAGTACGTACATGTACATTAAGTATTAATTTATTATTATTATTATTATTATTATTTCTTGCAAGAACATGAATTTAGAGAAGTTGCCTGTACATGTATGCCAGTGTATAATCAATCATTAGTATCATCACCAGTTGTTTTGTTTTATTGTCATTAAATCTGATCTAGGTATAACTCCATGAATCTGTGTGTAGGTTCCTGATGCATAACGTGAGGGACCTCCCCTTCATACTCTTCTATTCACTTCCTTCCATTGATGACTGGGGGGAGATGGATGAGATATTGGGACCTAATTAAGATGCACAATATTGTTGAAATACACAATTTCTATAGAATACACATACAGTACATATAATTTTCTGATAAAAGCTACATGTGTATTTTGTTTTTTATGAATTTTTAAAGTTACTTGGAAATCTAGTAAAAGTCCCTGCACTAAGTCCTGTCTTGAGAAAAATTTTGCCAAAATAAAAAAAAAAATCTCAATTTAAAATTTTTTTTCTGATGTATATACATGTACATGTACTTATGTCGTGTAGAAAGTTTGAGCTGATTCCAATTAAATTTGAATTTTTTTACAAATTTTTAAAAGTTGCTCCAAAATCGGCTAAAAGTCCCTGTACAATGGGTGTTATCCAAAATTTGCCAAAATTGAAAAGAAGAGAAATTTTTATTTTTCTAATTTTTTTGATGCATATGCATGTTGTTGTATAAAAAGTTTGAGCTGATTCCAATGAAGTTTTAATTAAAAAAAAAATTTTTAAGTGAAAAATCAGGCCAAAGTCCCTGTACTATGGTATTTTATTAAAAGTGTCGATAATTATTGTGATTGATGCTTACAATTCTAGCACTGGTGACAGTGAGGTCTATTGGTTTCCCATAGGTAGAGTGAGGGGGAGGGGGAGGAGGAGGAGGAGGGACTGGTTTCTTTGTTGTCATGTGACTAGCTAAGGCACACCCTTCCTCACTCGTGATAACGGTTGTACTGTAGTCCTTGAGTGAGCTTGAAGAGGAGTACTGGGACGAGGCTAGAGAATGAAAAGGAGGAACGCAGTTATGCATGTACCGTATAACTCCAAATTTTTGTTGGTCAAAAATTTCGTCAAAATCTCAATTTTCTCATTTTCGTCAATAAAATTTTTGTCATTTTGTTATTACAATCCTACCCGTGTGGAATAAAAATTTCTTCAAGCAAAAATACGTGACAAATTTGACAAAAATTTGGATCCATTGAAAACTGGGAGCTATACGGTACTGTACATGTACATACATACATACATGTACATGTACAT
>NW_003549049.1:3027-7485 GCF_000090795.2 Amphimedon queenslandica | reverse complement strand
CATGTACAGTGTGTTTAAGATTACAAAACACTATCAGTTCCTCACTTTGAATTATCAATGACATCAGGTAGATCAAAGTTAGTTCCTTTCATCTTAAAATCATAATGACAGAGTACAGCATACAGGAATGACCCCAGCCCACCACCAATGTCACATAAATGAGAACAAGATCCCAAATATGGATAATCGGCAATTATTGCGGGGGCGTTGAGTCGAGAGGTGTCGGCCATTTCAGCATCATGAAGGTCTTGGAGAAGAGGGTCAGTTTTTAAATGTTCTAATAATTCTTTCCTGTAGACTTCCTTAAAGCCAGAATTACCACTGTAGAGACTCCGAGAGAGGACAGTACTGATTATCAATGACTCTTCACCTAAATGAAGAATAACAATGGATCACAGTTTGATACAATAAATACAGTAAAAAATGCTAATTTTATCTTTAGAAATTACAAGCATATTGATTAAATTCCATGCAAGGTTTAAACTGAGGCCTAAACAAGCTTGTGAAATTTTTAAAATAACAGAACATATTCACCGTATAGCACTTTATTTTGGCAATTTTGCAGTAAAATTGTAATTGGTGGTTTTTAATTTGGCGATTTTTGTGTACATGTGCATTACTGAGCATCCACATTAATGATTGGTAGTTTTAATATTGGCAATTCTGCTTGCAAGCTGCAATATGCCAAAATAAAACTTCGTCAAATTAAAGCGCCATACGGTACTTGTTTATTGATTCATGCTATACAATGTTAAGGGTCCTTGCAGCACAATAGAGCTTATTAATAATTAATATTTCATGACTATACAAGCAAACATGGCTCATATTTCATTCAATAAAATCATTTTTCATCATGCATGTACATGTAATAAGATCCCTTAGCATACATTGTACAGCTACTTGCATAATGTACATGTACCATGATTGTATGCCCATGCCAAAAGTACATGTAGATTTGATGGCCAATACAAATGTACATGTACATATGCATGGTACACGTACATGTACATGTACCATATACAGGCATCCACATGTGCATTATACTTATGCATATTTAAATTGTATATATACATGTATATTGTTACCACGTGTTTGTTATATTTTCTAGTTGTAACAACATGTATAACATTATGCATGTAATCTAGCCATTGCTTTCTACATGCATCTCTGTCTCTTTCTTATCATTTCAAATATAATTTATTTTCAAAATTTTGGCATTTTCTTAAAATGGCCCTAATTAAAAATTTGAAGTCATAATAATGGCCTTAGAGAGAGAGAGGAAAAGGGAGAGAGAAGAGTCTAACTAACCTCCATCATTATCTTCTATTATCCTCTTACTCCCAGCTGGCATATTAAGCTGCAGTGGATCCAAATACTCTGCCCGGAGGTCCAGCCATTATCAACTGACGAGGCTCAGGCATTGGAGGAAGGTCGGACATGGACATCGGTTTTGAAGTGGCTGGGGCTCACTCCGGCTCAGTCTCATGTGGGCGTGGCTGTGTCTCATGAAGGAGGGGCTGTGTCTCATGAGGGCGGGGCTGTACCTCGGGCAGAGTGAGAGGTATCGGAGAGGAGGGTGAGAGAGAAGGTAAGGAAAAAAGGTAATGATTGTGTTAATTGATACGAGTCTCCTCCTCCTACATAAGCTCCTCCTGTCCCTCCTAGGGATAGGAACTGTGCATTACTATGTGAATAAGATTGTACAGCTGGTTCTGAATAGTTACAACCTTGTCTAGCACCTGTGTGTGTGTTCCGTACTGTTGCAGCATATTGTAATGAGCTTCTCTGATACATACTAGGGGATCCATTGGCTGCCAAGGTAGCTGACCTGTTGCCATGGTGATGTCCCAGTAGGGGCGACAGAGGTCCTCCATGGTTTAAAATGGTTTTGTTTCTTTGATGGTGTCCTTGATCTGTGAGCTGTGTAGCATTGTGGTACTGTTTGGTTTAATGGTCTCCATCCAGTCACGTCTCTCCTCCTAATAAGGACATATAAATCATGTGACATTGAGCCATCATAGTCATGAGATTTAGCTACAGTTTGCATGTACATGTATTGTTCATGTACATATGTATAGTTGGTAATTCTGAAAGGAGAATTGCAAAATTTTATTTTGTTTATTAAAAAGAGTCAATGCTAACTAAATGGCACTTAAAATAGTGTTATCTCAAATTCAGAAGATATACATGCATCTACTTGCATGTATATTTTTATGCTACATGCATAACATATTAAGGTGGATTTACAATAATATGCAAGTCCTGACATTATACATTGATGCTGGACTAGAATCTGATTCTATTCCAGCCATTTCCAGGAAAAGCATGCGTCAAGAGGTCAAATCGCCCACACTTTCGATTAAAAATTGATGGTACGCTGGCCTAATGTCATATTGTAAATCTGCCTTTATGCACATGCACACACTAAAATTAGAACAGTATAAGAGGTGTGCTAGTTACTATCAGTTATTCTCTGATTATAAAAATTAATCTGTCAGCTTTTTAAAAAACAAAAAGTGGATTACATTGTGTGTCAATGACACTCTTTTTATAAAAGACCTGAGAGTGACCAACAGCTAACAACATGTACATGTACATTTGTCACTCTACACATCACAGTCATCAGTTCTATAGCAACATGTTGATAATAACTGCTACTAACCTCACTATCAGCACTGATGATCCAAGGTGAGCTCTTGCCAGAGTGACAGACTTCGAATACAAAGTTGCCATTTTTAGGAGCTTTTGGAGGGACCTCAACTGCTCAACAGCAGATACTGCAGTGAGGAATATTTGATCTTTTGGTTCACTGGCCTAACAGGATGAGTCATGTTTATGAAACAATACATTGACACTTGATCCTTTTCTCTTTCTCACTGCCAGACATTTGCTAAACAGCAGAATGACACAGGCCATCTCTCTCTCTCTCTTTATCAGATAAAGGTTGGTTTATACATGTATATGGTGGTAGGCTTAAAGGCTTGATGTACATGTACAGTGTACCAGTAACTTAGTGTTAAAAATTACATTACATTGACTTTAAGTCATACTTGTAAACATACCGTATAGCAGAATCACCAATATTAAAACCACCAATCATTAATGCGCATGCTCAGTAATGCACGTGTACACAAAAATCGCAAAATTAAAAACCGCTGATTACAATTTTACAGCAAAATTGCCAAAATAAAGCGCTGCAAAAATAAAGTGTTATATACGGTATATACCTCACTTCCCCCCTCTCTCTCTCTCCCTCTGTCTCACTCCCACTCCCAATAAAAAACAGTTATGAAGTGTTGGACTACAAATGCTCAAAAAATGTCTGCAAAGTATGGAAAACGACAACCACAACTGAACCTGTTATTACAAATATATACATTCTCAAATAAAAACAACAATTATAAAGTCCTTAAATACATAAATAATACCAACACCACATACATGTACAATGTATGCTGTCTGCTACAAAGCACTCTTAAGGATTAATATGCGTACCTTACTCTCCCCGAAATAATGTAAGTAAGTAGATCCAGTCACTTTAAAGAAGTAGGTCTTCCATTTCTTGCCCTTGTACATCTGAAGTCATGCAGTGCTGTTCCTTATTGAAGACATGACGGTCAATCCTTGATATATGAAGAGTATGAAGGAAGTGTTGGAGGGATTGTGGTAAGGACGCAGCCTCTAGCTAGTGGCTGAGGGTCCGGGGAGATACTGATAGTCAAGCAAAACCAAGAAGACTTCTTTATGAAAAGCAATGCAGTTATTAAACATAATTAATTATGAATAAAATCGAATTTTTATTTTATTTTTATTGAAGTAGGCCATGCCCCTCTTCAAAATGTCGTCTGATTGAGCTATTGTCACGGCTACCTGAGCGTCTACCACTACCAGAGACAGTACAATGAGGAAATTAGCTAGTCTCGAGTAACAGGAGCCTGGAGTTAAAGAGACATAATCATAACCAGGTGCAGGAGGCTAGGTAACTAGTTAATACATTTGAAATGTAGCATGAGGTTGAACACATGATGAGGTGTATCATACATTTACATGCATCGGTGCATTTACAATGAGACATGGCATTAATTAAGGAAGGTGGGCATGTAGACACTAATGAAGGGTGGACATTATCATTATCAATTTTTATTAATTGTGCATGTACATTCAAAAATGTGTATTTTCATCTTGATTTTTACGGCCAGCTATACTATTTCCAAATCAGAGATATGTACGTTTACAGTATGTCACTTCATATTAAACATTAACGTGATGTTCCAGTTAGACGTGAAAGGCAAGAGAGAAGACTGTCAATAATTATGTTGAACCCACCTCCAATTGTTTGTTAGTAGGTAAATTCATTTCTCCATGAGACTTTCATCAGCTGTTATTGGGTACCATAGTCCATAGATTCCATTTCTTCAAACATGGCAAGGTTTGAATTTTTGTGTATTGCATTTCCTG
>NW_003549049.1:0-3017 GCF_000090795.2 Amphimedon queenslandica | reverse complement strand
CAGGATGAGTCATGTTTATGAAACAATACATTGACACTTGATCCTTTCTCTTTCTCACTGCCAGACATTTGCTAAACAGCAGAATGACACAGGCCATCTCTCTCTCTCTCTTTATCAGATAAAGGTTGGTTTATACATGTATATGGTGGTAGGCTTAAAGGCTTGATGTACATGTACAGTGTACCAGTAACTTAGTGTTAAAAATTACATTACATTGACTTTAAGTCATACTTGTAAACATACCGTATAGCAGAATCACCAATATTAAAACCACCAATCATTAATGCGCATGCTCAGTAATGCACGTGTACACAAAAATCGCAAAATTAAAAACCGCTGATTACAATTTTACAGCAAAATTGCCAAAATAAAGCGCTGCAAAAATAAAGTGTTATATACGGTATATACCTCACTTCCCCCCTCTGTCTCTCTCCCTCTGTCTCACTCCCACTCCCAATAAAAAACAGTTATGAAGTGTTGGACTACAAATGCTCAAAAAATGTCTGCAAAGTATAGAAAACGACAACCACAACTGAACCTGTTATTACAAATATATACATTCTCAAATAAAAACAACAATTATAAAGCCCTTAAATACATAAATAATACCAACACAACATACATGTACAATGTATGCTGTCTGCTACAAAGCACTCTTAAGGATTAATATGCGTACCTTACTCTCCCCGAAATAATGTAAGTAAGTAGATCCAGTCACTTTAAAGAAGTAGGTCTTCCATTTCTTGCCCTTGTACATCTGAAGTCATGCAGTGCTGTTCTAGTCTGGGCTGGGGCCCAGACTAGTGCTGTTCCTTATTGAAGACTGACATGACGGTCAATCCTTGATATATGAAGAGTATGAAGGAAGTGTTGGAGGGATTGTGGTAAGGACGCAGCCTCTAGCTGGTGGCTGAGGCCCTGGGAGATAGTCTAGTTACAAGCAAAACCAAGAAGACTTCTTTATGAAAAGCAATGCAGTTATTAATCATAATTAATTATGAATAAAATCAAATTTTTATTTTATTTTTATTGAAGTAGGCCATGCCCCTCTTCAAAATGTCGTCTGATTGAGCTATTGTCACGGCTACCTGAGCGTCTACCACTACCAGAGACAGTACAACGAGGAAATTAGCTAGTCTCGAGTAACAGGAGCCTGGAGTTAAAGAGACATAATCATAACCAGGTGCAGGAGGCTAGGTAACTAGTAAATACATTTGAAATGTAGCATGAGGTTGAACACATGATGAGGTGTATCATACATTTACATGCATTGGTGCATTTATAATGAGACGGGGCATTAATTAAGGAAGGTGGGCATGTAGACTCTAATGAAGGGTGGACATTATCATTATCAATTTTTATTAATTGTGCATGTACATTCAAAAATGTGTATTTTCATCTTGATTTTTACAGCCAGCTATACTATTTCCAAGTCAGAGATATGTACGCGTTTACGTCACTTCATATTAAACATTAGCGTGATGTTCCA
The DNA here is from genome assembly GCF_000090795.2 of Amphimedon queenslandica. Lineage (NCBI taxonomy): Eukaryota > Metazoa > Porifera > Demospongiae > Haplosclerida > Niphatidae > Amphimedon > Amphimedon queenslandica. Next base: position 1,528 of record NW_003549049.1, on the reverse strand, counting down.
GTTAGACGTGAAAAGCAAGAGAGAAGACTGTCAATAATTATGTTGAACCCACCTCCAATTGTTTGTTAGTAGGTAAATTCATCAGTTTCTCCATGAGACTTTCATCAGCTGTTATTGGGTACCATAGTCCATAGATTCCATTTCTTCAAACATGGCAAGGTTTGAATTTTTGTGTATTGCATTTCCTGATGCATATACATGCTCTTATGTTGTGTAGGAAGTTTGAGCTGATACAATCAAAATTAGATTTTTTTACAAATTTTTGAATTTGCTCCAAAATTGGGCAAAAGTACAGGGTCATGGGCCAAATTTCACCAAAAATGAAAAGGACAGAGTTTTTTATTTTTATTATTTTTCCTGATACCTATACCTGTACTTATGTTGCGTAGGAAGCTTGAGCGGATTCCGATCAAATTTGGATTTTTACTGAATTTCAACGTATATTAGAATACATGTACTGTAGTCACCTAATGAAGGATGAGGACATTTTGTATTTCTGATATTGTATTTATACTTGCTTGTATTGTAATACTACTAAAGTACAACCCATGATAGACTTTTACTAATCTGTGCTTTATAAAGCAGTATGTAGTCTTTGTTTTGTAGGAGGTTACTCATTGAAGATCGGTTGCTACCACACACTCCAGCATCAACCAAAGTACAGTATACATGTATATTATTAATTGCATATAATGATCATGTTTTAATATTGTATTTATAGCAATGGTCATTGAGAGGTGGTAGATGGGGAGATGAATCACCAGATCTTTGGACAGATCTTATACTGACTGGGTAAGTACTTACATGTACACGTACATGTACATGTATTGTACATATACTGTACATTCACACGTACATGTAACAGTGTCAGGGTTTTCCACAGGGTTCTGCTCACAAATTGGGCCAAAGACCCTGTAACAATTTTTAAAATACATACATGTACATATACATATAAAACTACATGTACATGTATAATATGAGAGATTCTTCTTTTCTGGTATTATCGAATTTTATCTCTTCCCTCCCTCTCTATTAGTCATTTAGATGGAACTGTTAGATTCTGGTTCTGTAGATCAGGTAATGCATTATTATCAATTTCATTTTTATTCTGATAGTCTGGGATATTTTTGGTATTTTCACTACTCCATGAAGATGTATACATGTAGCTTAACGTGTATGTACATGTACAATGTACATTTCATGATGGAGCAAAGAAATGCAAAATCTGCAAAAAGATTATAGTCTAAATGTTTCTCAGTATAGGGTAGTTAGTAAGGCAGTAGTGTTACTAAGTAGGATTGACCCCACTTCAAGATGGCTGCTATGACTTTTGCAGCCTTGCTATACTTTAATACATTGTACATGTACATTTTACGTAAAGTTTGTTTTTGATTTTTTTGTTATCTCTATTATTATTATTATTATTATTATTATTATTATTATTATTATTATTATTATTATTATTATTATTATTATTATTATTATTATTATTTATTATTATTATTATTATTATTATTATTGTTATTCT
>NW_003549048.1:5874-7486 GCF_000090795.2 Amphimedon queenslandica | reverse complement strand
TTTCACGCCATAAGCAGGTTTTCAAATTCCTTTGCTTCATTGGCCCACTGCATCATTTCTTTTTCCGTACGTAGTTCATGAGGGGCTGTAGGAGGATATACATGGTGATGCCCTGATATATTTTCTCCCTTATCTTTGCAATATAAGCAGCCATAGTAGCCATTAAATTGGATAGTATTCAATACTGCAGCTTTTGCAGGCAGATCAAATACTGCTGCAATTACCATAGCTATAATTAGCTTCTTACCTGCTGGTGTGTTTGCTGTGATGCCAGTTGAACTTAATTCTTAAATACAACTTGTGACAGGCTCTAATATGAGAGACATATCACTTGGCTTATGAGGACCAAACCAAACAGATGCCAATAAAATGTTTCTTTCATTCATTCGAATTTCTGGTGGTAGGTTGGCTACTGTTAAATAGACTGGCCAAATACTATGCTTTGATGAATTAAAAGCCTGAACCCCATCTGTATTTAAAATAAGAGCAGCATGCTCAGGTTTAGACAAAAAATATCCCGGCCTCGTTAAATTCTTAATTAAACTCCCATCATGTATATCAGACAATGTGGTGGCACTTGACTCCCGCAATAAGGGATACTGAAGTTTTTCCCAATAAACTATTAAAAAAGAATATGCTTAATATAGAAATAATTGAGTTAAAAATGTGAGTGAAATGCTTTATTTTTACAGTATAGCGGGATATTTTTGTGGGGTCAAACTTTCGTGATTTAGGGTGGTTCAGATTTTCGTGGGTTAAATTTTCGTGATAACTGTATTATAAGAGCCTCTGGCAAAACCTGGTGAGCTTTCTCTACCTCTCTCTCGACAGCTTTAATCATTTTTGAGGGTAAGCCAAGTGTTTTTTCATCAATGGAAGCGGCTTGAAGTATTTCTCCATTTCATTGCACGTGGAGCATGCAATAGCAACAGGACACGCCTATACCAAATATGTGCTAAATTTTCGTGCGTTAAATTTTTTTGAATGTGTCTTGGACATGAAAAACACGAAAATAAGACTCCACAAAAATATTCCGCTATACGATATAAAAAATAATCATTACAAGTACATTCAAACAAGAAGTGTGGCAGCTACCAGCTGACTACATACATACATACATATCTAATACATACAGCAATATAATAAAGAGCTTAGTTGCTAAATATACTTAATGGGTTGAACTATATGTACATGTAATTAATGAGGTAAACATTCAGCAATATTTGAAATCATTTTTAATAAACACACATGTACCTTCATACATTCTCTTCAATTCTTCCTTGAAATCGAGTATCAAAAGTTGGCAAAATTCAGCTTTCTGTTGTCGACATGCTCTCCTTTTACATTTACTTTTCAAAGGAACTTCATTGTAGCACATAGAGCAAAACAACTTTGATATAACATTATCTTCTAGAAAATGTTTTCGTAATCTGTGTCTTGAACGTGGCAATTTATTTTTGATTGGACAGTGATTGTGAAGCAGTTTGATCAATCTATCTGTAGCAGTATAAGTTAAATTATTCTCCACACTAAAGGCCATTATTGATTCCCAACTCTCTTTCTTTGATAGAGGTGCATTATTCTACAAAGGTTCATCAAACAAAGAATCTTG
>NW_003549048.1:2251-5217 GCF_000090795.2 Amphimedon queenslandica | reverse complement strand
AGTAAAGGGGATAGATCATGAGAAGGTACAGGTGATAGATCACGAGAGGCTGTAGGGGATAAATAATGAGAAGATGTAGATACACATAAAGAGGATGTGGGTGGTACAGTTGAAGAGGGCATACCCACTATAGTCTGGGAGGAATTGGACAAAACATTTTGAGAGAGAGCTAGGCTCAGTTCATTACGAGAAGATGTAGGTGACACAGTGGGAGAATTTAAGTTGGATTAGGAGCCTGGCAATTCATTTTCTGAAGAACTATGAGTATCTAGAAATGAGACAGAAAATTTATAATAAATATGATCATACAGTATCAAAGTCTAAAATTTCATTCAACGTTCAGACATTGTGTTGGAACATTGCTTAATTCAATCTGCCATTTTTATGAAAGAGTTGGACAGGGTTTCTCACAGGATTTTGGTATAGTGTTCATGCAGCTTATTGTTAGAGGATTGTCAATTTGCTCAAAAATTGGGCCTAAACCCTTATATAGTACAACTGTGCAGGGTAATTTGACAAAAATCTCAAGGAGAAAAGTCTCCATTTTTTCTGACACTTACACGTACTTGTTTTATATTGCTTAGAAAGTTTGAGTTGATTCTGATTAAAGTATGATTTTTTATGAATTTTTAAAAGTTACTCAAAAATCAGGTCAATGACCAAAAACTATATATACCCTTTGGCCAAATTTATCAATGCGGAAAACTTGTGAATTTAACTCCATATTTATTTTTTCCAAAAACAATTATACATAGCTTTATGTTGTGTGAAAAGTTCAAGCTAAATCAAATTAAATTTGAACATGTTCTTATTTCACCTCCTGATTCCAATTAAATTTGAATTATTTTACAATACATATAGGGTGGTTGTGATTACAGTTATGATTACTGTTATTTTACCTTCCAAAATATGCCTTTCAATGTCATTCCTCAACCTCTATAAGGATACTTTTGGTATCTTAACAGATCTATCTTTCTGGTACAGTCTATACGGACCCCTCTTTCGTTTTCTTTGTGGAGTTACAGTATGATGATCAGACATTTTTTCAACTAGGAACATGTGCTTACTGCTGCCTCACGTGATAAGTAATGATTGTGGGTGTGTTCATACAAAATTGAAAAATGGCTGCCCATTTGCAACGGAAGGGATTTGGCAAAGGTGCAGAGATTATTGAGATTAAAGGTAACAATTTTAATTGAACTAGAGTCTAGTTACATATAACAAAAATTTAAGTGCAAAATAATAATACTGTCATTGACTATAGTATCATAGTAGAGTAGAGTGCTCTTCAGTTTTTTTTACAATGCAGTCCTGATTGTCAGCCTTTTCACTGGATTTTGTGACTAATCCTTTTCTTTGATCAATGCACTTCCAATTTAATCTTGACTTAAAACCCTCCTTATATTTAGATATGGTCCCTTTCCCATAATTCATATCTACGCACTCTATTGAAAAAATAATAAAGTTGTTAATTTGTATCCAGCAGTAATATCATGTTACTAACCTTCCAGTAAATGCACCTTGTCTTGGGGCAAAGCTTCCTTTTTTTCATCTTCCAGTTGCATAAAAGCAACTAGATGCCATCTCCTCTTTCGAGAAAAGAATATCCATTAATGCTAATGCATATTTGAAAAAATCTTTTCCATGAACATGGAGAAGGTTAGTATTATTCTAAAAATGAAGAAAATGAATACATGTCTGTTTTTAGACTAACATAAATAAACTTGTCCTCTGCAGTGCTTTCATTTTCTTCTTTGGATGGGACTTCAATGATACTCTGAAAATAATGTACGAGTATTATAGTTACAACTTAATTTACAATCATATTTACTTCACAAATTTGTGAGCTGCAAGGAGACTCTATATTAGTAGTGGTGTAACTCTTTCTACTTGGGCTATCTATCACACTTTTGAAATGGCTATGAGCAGCTTGATGACCTCTGCTAGGAGACTCTAAATGCTCTTTTGTTTTCTGACGTTTCACTAAATGATATAATTTATCTATTGTTTGTGACATTTGGTCCATCTTTCCCTTTAAGTACAAAACATCTTCCTTTATGACATCTATCTCTTGTTGAATCAAACCAGAATCTTTCGTACTTTGTAGTGTCTAATATAGTTTATATAGTTGCATATAAGAGATTATTACCATATAATGCCAATATTAAAATGCATTAGACTCAGAATGTCCTACAAAAGAACCATCTTCTGCATTCAATACAGGGTTCACAAAACTGTCTTTATGATTGCTTTCTTGATTTGTCTAAATGCATAAGCACCAATTAAGCATCATTATGATGACATGATTGCATGATATACTTTTTTCATCTTAGACTTTTGGGGCCTCATCATATTCACAAACAGAATCTTCACTATCTTCCTCATACTTCTTTTTTTCTGTAGCACTAACATTAGGTGCTGTCAATAATTCCTTTTTCACTGAGTATCAGTCACAAGGTATAACGCATATGTGCTAAGTTAGTTGACACCTACTTGCTTCATCTTAGATCTCAACTTCATATGCCCTTCCATTGATATTCCATAGCGCATGATCTCCAATTGATGCAAGTTCAGGATCGAAGGGCTCTCCTTCAATTGTGTCAAGCTTCTTAGAATTAACAACATACCTCCTATTGTTCGATATGCAGTGCACACTAAACCATTCTAAAAAGTTTAAATTAGAGTAATATTTAGTATGCTGCCCGTAAGTGTATACAAAATACTGAAATATTATATGTAGGTTAATGTGCTGGTACTAAATTTCATGTATATGATGACAAAATAATTTCTCTACTGCATGATGAACTGCATGCATGATGTTATGTAGCTACTCACTGTCATGGACTTTTGTCTCAATTTCATATTGGTAGTCCTTTAATCCTGTTTGCTTTGACTTCTTCCTAGATGGTCTGTAGCTTTTATTGTCTTTGGAAGTTATCTTTGACATTTTTAGTCTGACAACACTC
>NW_003549048.1:0-1400 GCF_000090795.2 Amphimedon queenslandica | reverse complement strand
CAAAAAGCATGACCACACCAATGCCATGAAGTCAAGTTTTTTCCGCATTAAAATGGCTTTTATTTTTAAGAATTGGCACGCATAACCTATCACAGACTATCTTTAAGCAGTAAAAAATTAGAAGATTTCTTGGACATTTAGCATAATTGATATAGATAATAATAATAATACTTAGCACGCATATAGTTGGCATGGATGCATTATTCTTTTAGGCATCATATGTGTGGCCTTTTCGTTTACATGTATGTATATGCATTACATGACAGTTATATATTTAACAGTTGTATCCATTTTGAATGGAATCGACAGTTGAGTGTATTGTCCCGTTTATATGTGTGTTCAACATTTGTATCCGTCTTGAATGGAATCGACAGTTGAGGGTATTGTCCTGTTTATATGTGTGTTCAACAGTTGTATCCGTCTTGAATGGAATCGACAGTTGAGTGTGTTGTCCTGTTTATATGTGTGTTCAACAGTTGTATCTGTCTTGAATGGAATCGACAGTTGAGTGTGTTGTCCTGTTTATATGTGTGTTCAACAGTTGTATCCGTCTTGAATGGAATCGACAGTTCAGTGTGTTGTCCTGTTTATATGTGTGTTCAACAGTTGTATCCGTCTTGAATGGAATCGACAGTTGAGTGTGTTGTCCTGTTTATATGTGTGTTCAACAGTTGTATCCGTCTTGAATAGAATCAACAGTTGAGTGTGTTGTCCTGTTTATATGTGTGTTCAACAGTTGTATCCGACTTGAATGGAATTGACAGTTGAGTGTGTTGTCCTGTTTATGTGTGTTCAACAGTTGTATCCATCTTGAATGGAATCGACAGTTGAGTGTATTGTCCTGTTTATATGTATGTTCAACAGTTGTATCCGTCTTGAATGAAATCGACAGTTGAGTGTATTGTCCTGTTTATATGTGTGTTCAACAGTTGTATCCGTCTTGAATGGAATCGACAGTTGAGTGTGTTGTCCTGTTTATATGTTAATGAACTAAGCAGTATTAAATTCAATATTGAGTTATAAATGATAACCATTGTTACATGTTTTTATTATTGTCATTTTTTCATTTTAGAATAAATGTTGCCAATCAGTGGAAGCACGCTGAAAAAGGAAAAGGTGCCTTATTTATAAAAAGAGGGTTGCTGCTGAAGGTGTACATGTAGATAGAGAAGGATTAAAGACCACGAGTGACTTCTCTGTTGTGAGTGGTGAGCAATCTTCTGTGACTTCTTTTGCTTCAGAGACTTCATTTGGGTCTGCAAGTTCTCCTCCACCTACGCCTCCATCTAGTTTTTTTGATTTATCTGAAACCGATGATGTCCTTGATCCTTGCTTGCTTCAGTATGAACTAGAGAAGGAAACTAATTTCTGCCCACCAGACAACGAAATTGTCACAACCG
>NW_003549047.1:6103-7486 GCF_000090795.2 Amphimedon queenslandica | reverse complement strand
TTTTTTTAAGAAATGCTCATGAAACTGTTGAGGAGCTGACTGAGAGTCTAAGAGAAGAGAAACAATTATTAAAGACTTTAATGCAAAAGACTAAAGACAGAGAGTGTATCAAGTAAGTGCATGTATACACATCATTATGATCCACTAGTAGCTTCATATCTTATGATGTGTGGATTTGTAATAATAGCAACTTTAAAATTATTATTTTAGTCATTTTTAGTCTCACCAGCGATTAGTGTAGGCCAAGGACAATGTACATGTAGTTACTTTATCTTTAATTAAATTATTTATTTATTTATTATTTTATTAATATTATAGATATGAGTTTAAACTACAAAAGAAGAGTCTACCAGTTCATTTCAATGAATCCTCAACAGTTGATACTGTTCAAGGATGTATCCTCTTAACATACCAGTACATGTACATCAATATGTATCAGTAAAACATTGGAGTGATTTCAGAGACAAAATAAAGTCCTTCATTTCACAGTTGCATAATGTAAACCATACACCTCACTAAAGTAGATCCTCACTATACTACAGTATTACATTGAACTGTGGTATGATTATATTTTAGCATAATTATTGTACATGTACATGCACTTATTTTATTATAAATATTTATTATTATTATTCTCTTATTCCTTAATTCAAAATGGCTGCCAGTCATGAGGAGAGATGATGGAGAGATTGAGTCCTTTTCATTTGATATCAGTAAATGTGATCATGTGGATATAGCTAACTCACTCTGGGGACTATCAACTAATGGAGTTAATGAAGAACTACTAACTATACAAAATTAAATTAAAGTTTATTTATGAAATCATTTTTTAAAATGAGTCATTTTTGCAGAATTGCAATTACAAAAATAAAATTAATATGACACTTAGAAATTATACCAATCCATTCAGTCTGTCCTATTACCAATATCTAAGTATGTGTTCATGTTTTGATTTGCAGTCCCTAATCCTCTTTAACCTACAATACAATAAATGGTAAAGTGATGAGGTATTACATTAACTGATAGTACATGTACATGATGATACATGAGGTTTACTGACCTTGCTCTCTCTGCCTCTTGTATTTCTGATATCTCTTTATCTGTTAACTGCTTCATTGTCTCTCTATTGTCTCTAAATAATTATAAACAGTAAGAGGTGTATGTAAGTGTGTGTGTATACATAATGTGTGTGTGTGTTCAGTAGTACTTGTAATATATGACAAATCCATCATCATAATATAGTCTTAATGAGTGTCTGTCTGAACTGATGGAATGCCATTCCAACTTATTCTCAATATCAAGACATGATGTCTCAACTGGAAATGATTTACTCTAATAGAATGAGAGACATATATTTAATATTTTTCAATGACTAACCTCTGC
>NW_003549047.1:0-1410 GCF_000090795.2 Amphimedon queenslandica | reverse complement strand
GATATCTATCAGTAAAAATCAAAATATAATCTAACACCACATGACTACCTAAACAAGTTTGATTAGTGGCCATAGTTCCATTAAAAGAAGCTAAAAAGAAGCCTGCCCCAAATCCAGTACAACCTTCTCTATTTACTTCTAGGGTGGGATCGAAAAAGGTGTGGTCATATGGTAGTTATAAAAAGGTGGGGCTGGGTCTGCATGCAATTAATTGCGCAACAAAATAGAGTAATCATCATCAATTATATTTTTAGATCAATCATCAATAGCGACCATTAGTACAATAGTATGGTAGCAGATACTTATTACAAATCAGCTCCCTGGCCATGTAGAGATAATGACTAATTTGCAGTTGAAATGATTTTACATCATACACAGCATCATGAGCTAACATCTTGACCTCTTCAAACACATTGTGAAGATCAACCTGACAATAATAACAAATTAACAAGAAAACTTTCATCTTACAGCATGGAGCTAGGAATGAACATACCACAAAATGACACTTTCAGTTATGTTGTATGGCTTCTTAGATACACTTGCATAAATTAAATTCAGTACTTATAAACACTGTAGGAATTAAACATTAAAATATTTTTTTGGAAAAAGTTACATTTATTGTAAAAATCTACATAAAACATGTGCAATAATCTAAAATTTTTCAGCAAATTTTTTTAATGTCACCCACGCACTTGAGTTTACAGTACTTTCCATGTGTTGGTATGTGGTCAGTTTGGATTGCCAGACCTTTTAGTAACTTTAAAAATTCATAAAAATCCAAACTTCATTGGAATCAGCTCAAACTTTCTACACAGCATAAGAGTATGTATATGTATCAGGGAAAATTATAAAAATGAAGAATTCTCTACTTTTCATTTTTGGTGAAATTTGGCCAAAATCCCTGTACTATAGTACAGGGACTTTGACCCGATTTTGGAGCTACTTTAAAGATTCATAGAAATGTATGTATATCAGAAAAAATCATAAAAATGAAGAATTCTCTGCTTTTAATTTTTGGCAAAAAATCCCTGTACAGGGACTTTGGGCTGATCAAGCTTCATATACACACGTGGGACCACACCCAATTTAATTTCACAAGTATTTAGTATAGCACTCTTATAATGACATGCAAGGTATGTTAGCAGTTTAACTGATTGAATAGCAGTGTGGTGTTTCATGAGATAAATATTATCAATGAGTATGTTATTGATACATTTGATGATATTTTACACAAAGCAGCTAATAATTGGCAAATGCATGTTACCACATATGTGTCTCACATTAACCTTCTTTTGTGAACTAATCTCTTGTTTTGACTCCTTCTCTATCACCTTGTATCTAATGGCTATATGTGAATTTTTATCTCTCACTATCCACTTTCATTCTTCTTTTCTAAATAAATTGTAGCTG
>NW_003549046.1:6071-7487 GCF_000090795.2 Amphimedon queenslandica | reverse complement strand
GTATTACTAATAGAAGATAGGAAGACATTTCTTCTTGGTAGCTAGTTTAAGCTGTCTGAACCACGCCCAGCCTAGCCATTGCCTAGATTTTGTTATTATTATCATTAATTAATTATTATTATTATTAGAGCTTAAAAGACGCATCTCCCACACAAAATAGATCTTAACCATACTCTATCTAAATTTATCTTTTTACCTTTATGGAACACCTTACATTTTCTGATGCATACTGATGCAACTTTTATTATAAATCTTGCTGTGTTGTGTTGCAGCTATGTGTACTTGTGTGTGTGTGTGTATTTGTGTGTGTGTGTGTGTGTGTATTTGTGTATTTGTGTGTGTGTGTGTGTGTGTGTGCATTGTATTGGCATGATCGTAAAAAACGTGTGCTATAGGAAAGTATTCTTCTAAGAAAAACTATTTGTGGCTGTGATTGTTACACCTACCACATGTTGATTATGCAATTAATAAAAGAATTTTTTGCTTTCCAATATCAAATTATAATAAATAAATTAATGAAAAGTAATAGTGTAAAAATGCACACACTAGTGTCATTAAACTATGTCACTGTAGAAGGTGTAGTTTGTTGCTTTATAATTTTTACTTCATTTTGCTTTATTGTAATCTCTAAAAATAATATTGTAAGAATAACTGTTATTGATGGTAAATTGTTGCACCAGCTGATTAATTATATGATTAGACATTCATTTTACTTTACAATTACTTACTTATTGTTTATTTAGATCATTGTTCTTGGTTCATCATATACTAATGCTTCTTCATCAATACCTTTAAATCAAAAAAATTGCTTTTGATATTCATTTAAACAATTACACACAAGTCTGATTACATGGCACAAATAAAAATTATAATTTTCTCAATTAAAAGTTATGTAGAATATTTCTCCACTCATCTCTATGTAACTACACACTATTACTTTTTATTCCTCCAGTAATACCATAGGTAGGATTAACAGATGTACCAGATTCTATTAATAGTTGTATTGATTGATAATAATATTCTATCTTACTTTCAGTAATACCATAGGCAGGATTAGCAGATACATCAGTATTACAGTCTATGTCATGATGTTAATATCATTATTGTACTCACATAATATCATTAGGTCTTACTTTCACCAGTAACTCCATAGGCAGGATTAGTTGATGCTAATAGTGTATTTTCCATATTTGGTGCTATAAATTGATTTCATTATCATGTCTACATACACACTTAGTATAATAAACATTACCATCTGATTGTTGAATTATATCAGCTTTTCTTTCAGTAGAACTAAAAGTATCATTTCCATTTGATGTTTTATTCCATATTCTCCTACACACTAATACATTCACTATTAATATTACTAGTATAGTAACTACCAGTAATATAAATACTGTACTAATACTTCCTGCT
>NW_003549046.1:0-1658 GCF_000090795.2 Amphimedon queenslandica | reverse complement strand
CTTTAATTCAAAGTACTATGTCACTCACACACACATACACACATGCAACACAAATATTTCTCTACAAGTTATCTCCATGCATATACACTAGATCTATCATGTACATACTTTCTATTCCTCCTGCAGTGTTAATACCATAAGCAGGATTAGCAGAGACACCAGATCCTAATAACAATATGATAGATGTATATATTAAGTCTATCTTACTTTCAGTAATACCATAAGCAGGATTAGCAGATACATCAGTATTACAGTCTATGTCATGATGTTAATATTTTAGGAGTAGTATGTTTAATCTTACTTTCTTGTTCCCCAATTACTCCATAAGCAGGATTAGTTGATGCTAATAATATGTTCTGTCCTTTATCCATTGTTATTACTATATAAATTGAATTGATTTTCAAAAATTGTTTTAATGCACATTAAGCCTTACTATCTGATTGTTGATTTATATCAGCTTTTCTTTCATCAGAACTGAAAGTATCATTTCCATTTGTTGTTTTATACAATCTTCTCCTACACACTAATGCATTCACTATTAATATTACTATAATAGTAACTACCAGTAGTACAATGACTGCACTGATCATTGCTATTAGTATTGTAGATGCACCATTTCCTGCATTGTCTTGTCCTGGTGATGAAATTATTGTAGTGCTTAGTGAGGAAGTGATACTAATAGATGCAGTAGTAATGGAATCAGTAGTAATGGAATCAGTAGGAACAGCAGCAGTAGTAATAGTAGGAACAGCAGTTACTGTAGTAGTAGAATATATTGTCATACTACTACTAGATGGAGACCCCATAACTGTAATGTAATTAGAAGATGTACCAGTGGTAGTTACTGATGTGGGTTCTAATTGGAGAATTTATTTAATAATTATGCCAAATAAAAGTTATTCTTACCTACTGCAACTGAGATGAGTGGATAGTCGTTGGTATCTAATGCAATTAACTCATTGTTGTCCCCCAGTCTGTAATTGTGTGGTCCATTGAATTGTTGATAGAACATTACATTTGTAGCATTACTCTCAATCATCAGTATATCACCAGGTTGTACTGTTATCTCATTGCTCATAGTAAAATTATATAAATTCTGAGATATGCTAACAGCATTACTGATGTTCACTGGTAGTGCTGTAGTAGTGAGATTATTTGATCGTCTTATTTTAATTACTGGTATATAATGTATAATAAAAGAACTTAATATCCAGTTAGTGATAATACCATGACATGTGAACCTTATATCAGGAAATATTCTAGTATCAGAAATAAATATTGAATTAGTAATGGAATGGGATAATATCATGCTCTCTGGCAGCAAAAGTTGAGTGTAGCAACCTATATTAAAACATGAATATTAAATAATATCATTGTTAATATTACTTGTATTCTGTACTGTTGGGTGTATTAGTATTTTCCATGATTGATAGTCAACATCTCTGCCCATTCCTGATATTCTAATGTTAGTATCATTAATTCTATCTGATTTTACTTTCCCTATTCCATCAATACCACCAGGAAGGTTCATATAATGGAATCTAACAACACTTCTGTCATCAGGAGGTTGATATACACCAATCCTGTATCCACTGGAGACATTTACTGGAGTAGGGAGAGTGAAACAATACTGTCCATTAGTTTAAAGTTATTAGGAG
>NW_003549045.1:5899-7487 GCF_000090795.2 Amphimedon queenslandica | reverse complement strand
GCGAATTTTGTCTTTAATAAACTATAACTTTAGCATAGCGTGTTCTAAGCTCCTAGATCTTTCTTTTTTTCCTGGAAAAGTCTTGCTTAACTGTTTTGTGTTGCTCAAATATCAGCGCTAGGTACAAGAAGCTTCAAAGTCAGAAAATCGAGTATTTGAGTCAAATTCCGTTGTTTTGGCACTCTAGAGATAGCTGGTAGCATTTTCCAGTAGATAAGAACATGGCCTTCAAAAGATATGAACAGATTTCTCTAAATCTTACTTGATAAAGAGTTACAGTTGTCCTGGTTCTTGTTTGTGAAGCGCTGGAGCGACAACCTAGTGGGCTATAGGTACTAAAGTACCTATACTATCTCAAATACATGAAGGCAACAACTTTCTGTCAGCAAGTTCATCGTATATTGCTGATTAGTAAAGAAAAAGTTAAGCTTCTTTCTCACATGGTCTTCTTGCTGCCATCATTGCAGTTGATGATGCAATGCCACACCTTTCAATCTACATGCATGGGAGGGGCTGGAGCTGCTTGCATGTATGTGCTGCAGTGCTGCTACTTCTGCAGGTATTCAAGAGCAAGTGCATGCAACTGCAGGAAGCTAGTGTTGAGCAGACTCTCTTCATGCTGATAATCAAACAGCTATTGCAGTGCAGGCATGCACCATAGCAGCTATAGGGGCGAGGCCATGCACTGTAGGTGTCTCGTTTACTTTAGTGTCCAGTAGCAGTAGAAGTCAGGTGGAGGTAGAAGTCAGCTACACAACTGTGCTATGTAGATATTAACATAAAAGTTTTAAAATCAATTTTTAATAGAAAAAATTCTGAGCAAGGAACTTGAAGGCAGTAGAATGTGAATAGCTCAGTCCATGTGAATAAGAACCTATGGGCCAAGGAGGGCCACACAAGCCCTCGAAAAATGAGGGATATCTTTAAGTGCTGGCTTATAAAACCACACTTACCAATTGATCATTAAACCAGTCACCAGGAGGTTGAGAGAACAAGCAACTCACTACATCTAGTCTCCTACTCTTATTGAAAGCTTGGAACTTAACCCATAATTAACTCAAGGAATGGCCACTCAAACTCTCAGACAAATGAGGAATTTCTTAAGTGCTGGCTTGTAGCTAAATTTTAAAAAGTTGTCTCCTTTTAGAAGTTAATGGTACTGACACAAAGTAATAAAGCACCACAGAATACAGAAGAAGGTATTTTTTAATTGTTATACTTACTTTACTAAAAGAGAACTTGACAGGAAGAACTGAAGGATACAAGTCATGATGCATGGATCATTCTGAGCCTTTCAAGTTAAAAATATGATATTTGTAATTCTATTTCATTTTATTGTTCTTTATTCGTTTCGTTTGCTTCACCCACTCCACCACACCAAAATAGTACCAGGCCCAAATAGCTGGTGTATCCAACATAAAGGCAAGGGAGCTAGGCATAGATAGATGCACAATAAAGTGCATACAGTTATGTACCACAATTAAAAGTTCATAACATTTAAGAAGTTTTGCATTTAAAATTATTTGATAACACTATTATGATCTATAAAATTTCCCAAAAAAGATGTTGGTGAAACAAGGAACTCGTC
>NW_003549045.1:0-1917 GCF_000090795.2 Amphimedon queenslandica | reverse complement strand
CAACAGAGTCAGGAATGGTTTTGAGACGGCACGTTGATCACCTTCGCCACAGGTATAATGAGCAAGCCCCGGCTGTTAGTACAGATAGTTGCCACTGGCCTCTGTTGGGACCAACTCCTCCACTACTAGATGCACCATTACCAGCAGTTACTCTACCGTTACGACGTTCCACTCGAACACCACGCCCAGTGGAAACAGTTGCCCCGTTAGTCCATACTTAATTGTGGGGGGATGTGGTAATCTATAGAACTATAGTACTGTTGACATTATCATCATCTATCATTATGCTTATTATTATGTTATTGTAATTATTATTATTATTATTATTATTATTATTATTATTATTATTATTATTATTATTATTATCAGTAGTATTATTATTACTATTGGAATCATTGTAATTATTGTGTTATCACTTATAAGTATTCATATAGTTATTAATAGTTATTTTTGTGTGTATTTAAGTTTTTTGGCTTTTGTTAATGAGACACTTTTTTGAGACGTTCATCGTCCTTTTACACTGAGAAATCTTCCTTTACCACAGTAGGTGATTCTCTCTCTCCTGATATTTCTCCATTTGTTAAAGCTACTCCATTAGGGAGCAGTTATGAACGATGGATAAGTTCCATACAAGTTAGGTTCAGAAAGTCATACGCCTCATTTTATGGGCTATGTGACCAAGACAGCATTGCACATCTCTCAATGTATAACTTTGTGTATGGCTGGAAGTTTTCTAATAGGAGCAAGGCAGCAAGTTCAATTGTCTACGGAGCCATCTTTATCTCAGAAACTGAGAATCCCATATATGACACATTAAAACATTTCTATAGACATTTTATTAGAACACATGGTAACCAGATGACAGAAGCTATGCACACATCTGAAAGTAGCTTACACAGATCCAATAACTAGAAGACAAATTGAAAAACTTTATTTAGGAGGTTTATTACATTAAAGGGTAGTGATATAAAAAAGAAAATTCCAAACTCCTTATATTATTCATTCTTAAAATAGACCTGCTGTTGCTAACTGTTACGAAGTAAACTAGTCGTTTACTTTAGTACCTGGTAGAAGTTGGTTACACAACTGTGCTATGCATATATTAACATAAGCTTTAAAATCAATTTTTAATAGAAAAGAATTCTGAGCAAGGCAGTAGAATGTAAATAGCTGAGTCCATGTGAATAAGAACCTATGGACCAAGGAGGGCCACTCAAGCCCTCAGAAAAATGAGTGATTTCTTTAAGTGCTGGCTTGTAAAACTACACTTACCAATTGATCATTAAACCATTCACCAGGAGGTTGAGAGAACAAGCAACTCACTACATCTAGTCTCCTACTCTTATTGAAAGCTTGGAACTTATCGCATAATTGACTCAACAAATGGCCACTCAAGCTCTCAAAAAAAGTGAATGAGTAATTTCTTTAAGTGCTGGCTTGTAGCTTAATTCAAAAAAAGTTGTTTCCTTTTAGAAGTTAATGGTACTGACATAAACCAATAAAGCACCACAGAATACAGCAGAAGGTATTTTTTAATTGTTATACTTAAAGAGAACTTGAAAAAGGATTGAAAAAAAGAACTGAAGGATACAAGTGATGATGCATGGGTCATTATGAGCCTTTCAAGTTAAAAATATGCCATTTGTAATTTTATTTCGTTTTATTGTTCTTTATTTGTTTCATTTGCTTCACCCACTCCACCACACCAAAATAGTACCAGGCCCAAATAGCTGGTGTATCCAAGTGGCAACATAACAGGTTAAAAGAGGTTGCAGAACCACAGGGTAAATTTGTTATCTTACACTGCCATTGCTGTTATGTAAATGTAGATATGGTAACTGTGGAGAATATAACAGACACAGAATTAGATGTCTTTGCCACAAGAGAGATAAGGCTGAAGACGTTTATAGCCCAATA
>NW_003549044.1:3376-7488 GCF_000090795.2 Amphimedon queenslandica | reverse complement strand
TACCCATTTACGTAAAGAGGATCCTACCTGAGTCAGTGTTACAGAAAGACTCAAAGATAAAGACTGGAGATGAACTGGTAGCAGTTAATGATTTAATAATACATAATGTAACTAAGGACTATGCTACTGAAGCTCTTACTAATGTACAGGGAGCAGTGAGACTACTACTGATACAGGACCTATGAATGATATGATATGAGGAGACTGTATTGAATGAATGAATCTAGTGATTGGTCTCTTTATATCTTCTTTATTTCTTTGTCTTGTGTTTTATTTCTGTGTCTTTTAAGAATATGTTTTTTTGTTTAACTAAAAATCATAATCTAATCATCAATGAGATTCATGCTCTGAGCTTCTGACTGAGTCACGTGATTTATATAGTTGCAGCAGACATTTAAATTTCGAATTTAAATATGGCAACTCCTTTTGTAAGAGAATCAAAACGACACCAGCCACTACTAGGTTAGTCACTGTATGTTGAGTCTTCTATACTATACTTCTTAATTATAGATACCAGTCATCTTATTGATATACTTGATTTACTAAAGAAGCATGGATATTCTGGTGTTGATTTTTATGATCTTGGTCTTCGTCTGGGTCTGCTCCCTGGCACACTTGATATTATTAAGTATGATAACAAAGGAGATGTTAGTAGCTGTCTAAGAGAATGTTTGAAGGCATGGTTGGAACAAAAAGATAATGTAAAGAGTAAAGGTGGTCCAACTTATGAGATATTAATACAAGCATTGAGGAGGATGGGAAAGAATGCTGTAGCTGATGGGATTGAAAGAGAAGTAACACCAAGTAAGATTATTTATAGATTTTATAGATCTATGTATGATATTTCTAATAGGAACAGAAGTATACGCCATTAAAACAGTTGCGCCTATATTGCGTAAGCATTATTCTATTTTACGTCAGGCTACTGAAGTTTGCTTACAAACTATTGCTGCGGAACTTTATTCTATGGGTCTTATTAGCAGAGATGTTAAACGTTCACCCACTTTTGATAAAATCGAAAATCAGTTTATAGCAGTACTATCTCTTTACGAAGAAGATATGGCCAAATTAGAAGAGAATTGTCGTATATTTGTACATTGCCTTGCTACACCAGGTGGTCCAGCTAAAGATGCAGCCATTGCACTAGCTGAAGATTGGGAACATGAAGTATTGAATAAACATAATCTGAAGTGGTCTCTGAGTATAGCTGATGGGATTGATAAAGAAAGTAAGAACATTTATAGACACTTAATGATTATTATTAGCTAGTGCGATTTGTGGGGTGTGTTTGTCTTGAATTACTGTTGTATAAACTGTTCCCATGCACTCTCAGGCTTACTAATACACACCCACAATTTTTTTATACCAGATTAAAGCCCTTCTTTGCAGAGTTTTCCTTGCAAAAAATATATAGATTGAATTTACTAAACTTTGCAACTTGTAGGCTAAGCTTATACATGTTCACTCCATTCCTCAGTTGGCTAACTACAGACAACCCACCTCTGATGAACCTGTCACTTCCATTGGCTTGATTAAATTAATTTAATTTACATAATTTATTTTTACTTTCATTATTGCAGGATCGCCTATTACTGCTAACCCTATTAGCACTCCAGCTGCTGACAGAATACCAGACACTCAAAATCCACTCACAGAAGGTACATACTGTATGCCTAGAAATATTTGCAAGAACAATATTGTGTAAATTTTTACCTTTTTGAGAACTTTTAACAACTTCAACTTAGTATTATTTAGATTTGTAGCATGGTGTGTGGGCGGATCAAAGGCGCCGCCAGTGCTACAACTTCCAATAACCGCATGGTAGGAAATGTAGCACTGTGTGGAATATGTAGTACTGTACAGTATAAATATGTATGGGCTTTCCTGTTAACCACAAGCTTTGATAGAGGCAAATAACAGCCTCAGCTACATACACTAGACATGTAACAATAATAATAGTGATAAATGAGATCTGATCTTGTGCTGGCGACCTGCCTGACTTTTGAAATTTCATTTGATCCGCCCACGCACCACTACAAACCAATCAAAGCACTGTTGATTTGTAGATTACGGAAATTATTGCACTCGGGACGGTCTCGACGAAAATGTAGCACTCGGCTTCACCTTGTGCTCATTTTCCTCTCGACCGCCCCTCGTGCAATAATTCCCATAACCTACAATGATGCATTTTTATGAGACACCTGTAATAATAATTTATATGTATTTGTACTGCAGTAATACATCAGCCTTTCCATTATGTACTGTCTTATCATAGTCACTCCCTCAGTAGCTATTCCTTTTGACAGATTTTTGGTTGAAAGGCACATTTTATTGGCTGCATAATCATTATCAGAATATCTAATATCTGTGGGGTGTGTATGCCTTGAAATACTATATACTAGATACTCTTGTATAAACTGTTCCCATGCACTCTTAGGCCTACTCATACACACCCACAACAACTGATACCAGAATACAGCCCTTCTTTGCACAGTTATTTCTTGCAAAAATTTAATATAGGTTGGATTCAACTAAACTTTGCTACTTGTAATGCATGGTATTAGCCTTCTAAGATTCAAATATACCATAACCATTGTAACATCCAACCTTTAGACTGTAGTAACATTGTAATTACTGTTTTCATCATGTAGTCACTCCCTCAGTAGCTACAGACAACCAACCACTGATAAACCTGTCTTAACTCAAAAAATTTACATATTTTTTGCTTTCATTATTGCAGGACATATTGTTCCACCTACTGCTAATCCTATTAGTACTGAAGACACTCTAGCTGCTGACAGGATACCAGACACTCAAAAACCACTCGCAGAAGGTATGTATCAATGGCTGAAAATATTTCCAAGAACAATATTTGGGGGTCAGGAGGCTTGGCTTCTCAATGAAATTTTTAACAGTTGCTTTTTAAAGTCTATTTGATATTACAAACTTCATTATGCATGCAACTCTTGTGGGATTGCCCCCAATTCAAATTTCATTTTTTTTGTGGGATTTAAACCATATTCACAAAACCACACAAACTAATTCCTCACAAACTTGACCAGCCATGCAGTAATTAATAACTATTTTTATAACATAAGGCCATAATAAATAGTGAGCATTATTGATCTTAATCTTCAAGTGTTCACACTAGCAGCTGAATTATGTATCATTTTGTGTTCTTGTTGCCATTGGTCACACTAGCATCAATTCATATCAATCCACCTCAGATAAAATCCTAATTGATTGATGCCCATTAATTTGGGACTACCCTAGTGTGAACACTATGCACATTACTTTTTCCAGTGTTAAAAGGCATATAGTGATTACTGTCTCATATGTGGTGTTACTTTATTTAGGAAAAATAGAAAAATGGTTGAAAGAAGGTGAAGTTGATCTGAAAATCACTCGTATCAATATGCATGGTGCACCTGGAGCTGGTAAAACATGTTCACTACGCCTTCTACTTAATGAGCGACCACCTGAGAACGATAAAAGTACACCAATAGCTTGTCGTGCTGTTCAAGCAACAAGAATATCAGTTGATGATAAAAATAAGTGGGAGAGAGTTAAAGAAAAAGATTTACTTAACCATCTTGCATATCGTTTAAATGAAGCACCAAGTGAAACAGAGCATATAAAAAAAGCACCAATACCTACAAATGCTGCACCTGTTCGTTTAGATGATTCTTCACCAAAAGCAGAACTGTCTGAGAAAGAACTGCCTGAGAAGAAACCACCTGAGAAGAAACCAACAGATATGGAAGTAATAAAAGAAATAGTAAGTGCTCTTGAAGCAGGAAAGTTTAAACAGTTAAGTACAAATTGGGTTTATTTTATTGATTCTGGTGGTCAACCAGCATATCGAGAGTTGCTACCTCTTTTTACAAGAGCAGCTGCACTGAATATCATCACCATTGATCTTACCAAACGTCTTGATGACAAGTGCAAGTTTCAATATCGTATTAATCAGCATACGCCTCTTATTGATACAGATCTGAAATATTCCAATCGTGATATAATTTGCTCAACAATTTGCTCTGAAGCTATGTCCACTTCCATTGAAATTCCTTATGCCTCTGACATGCCCAAGCACTCTCATTACCTCATACTTG
>NW_003549044.1:0-3366 GCF_000090795.2 Amphimedon queenslandica | reverse complement strand
TCTATCTAGACCTTAAAATGTCATTCCAAATGAACCTGGTAAGTCAATTATATTTCCAGTTAATACGTTGCTCATTGCTGGGTCTAAGGAAAGAGAAGAAGCTAGTGTAGAGCTTTGTAAGGCAGTTTCAAATTGCAATCTTGAAATGACAATTGTGTTACCAATTCGATTGTTTGCTTTTGAAATTTCACTACAGAAGGAAGCTAGGAACAAGAAACAAAGTTTCCTTACAAGAGAAGAAGTGATTGAAATTGGTAAGTCTCTCCGACTTGATGATGAATCAGATATTGATGAAGCTCTGCAATATTTACACAATGTCACTATCATTCTTTATTATCATGATGTCCTACCAAATATAATATTCGTTGATCCTGAACCAATTCTTGATGTTCTTTCACTTTTAATAGCTATCACATATGTTGAACAATCTAAACTGCATTTAATAGCAAAAGTATCTAATAGTGAAAGATTGCGTCTCAAAGATTGTGGCCTTTTTGAAGAAGATCTTTTAAAAAAAATTGGTCAACGAAAAAAAATTTTTGATCAAGATTTTGAATCGTCTCACATGATTAAACTTTTAAAACATCTCCACATCATTGCTGAAGTAAAAAATAAAAAAGAAAAGGAAGATGATCATCACCACATTGTCACTGACACAGAAAATAAAGAGAAGATTGAATATTTTTTCCCGTGTGCATTACCATCTTATGATGAGCTCAAAGCTCCCTCAACAGAAATACAACCACTTCTCATAGCATGGGAGATTAACAAGAGTGGCACAATTCGCACAGAATCTCTAGCCATCCCTCAAGGATTATTTCCTTTAACCATTGTACACCTTTTAGAGAGAGAAGATGTTGACTTCAATGAAAGATTTTACAGATGTCTTGATGCCATGTCACTCTGTGTTAATGACGAGTACACTATAAATATCATCAATCGATGTACGCATATTGAGATACGTTTTTATGACGAAAAGAAGTATTGTTCAGAAATTCGTAAATTAGTTGAGGATGCTATCAAAAATAGTGGCAATGATCTCAAAGTTAGCAAAAAATATTCCCTGGTTTTTGCATTCAAATGCCCCCAAAATGAACAATCTTACTGCATTGTCAAAGAAGATAATTCTTCTACCAGGTGTAAATGTCAACCACAATGTAAAGTACTACAAGGTGATGATGATAACAGCTACAGGTGCTGGTTTAGTGATTATCAATCATCCAGTCCAGGTTAGTAATGCACAATGAAGAGTATTCTGATGGAGTTTCAGTACCACCATTGATGCATTAGCATTACTTTTAATTTATTCAAAATGTAATTATTATTATTTCTTAGGAACCAAAGCATCATCAGAAGATCCACCTACTAAAAAACGCAGATTAGAATTAAGTAAGTAAATTATAAACAGCATACTTTAATCTAATGCAATTTAGATGTTTATATACTATATAAATTATGACTAGAAGTACCTGTAAACATACTTGAAACATAAAAGTTGAGGAATTTTTTAACTTTTAAGTCATGCCTATATTTACAGGTACTTCTGGTCATAACATACCATATATTGGGTATATTTCAATGCATGAAAAGTGGTGGAAATATTAAGTTCAATGATGGAATAATTCGGAAGCCTTTTATATTCCGAAAATATTTTACTTGCTATTATTTCCATCAACCACCTGGCCTGGTAAGTCAATCGAAGCATTTGCCGACTTCTCCACTTCTGAATCAACTTTAGCAACACTTCTAACTGGCAAGAAGGCTCTTTATGGCCTTCGAGTTAGAAAAAATGAAGCCATGGATAGTTATGAAGCCACGTGTTCATATTAATTGCACAATACCACATATCTTCTATTCCTTTTTATCCGCATATTTTAAAATTTCATAATATTTATTTTCGCAATTTATTGTTTTTTTCCGAAATATTAATGCATCGAAATATACCCGATATACGGTACAGTGTGAATTGCAATGATTGAAATTATACTAAATTATACTGTATATATACCTGTTTATTTTAGCAGTGAAATATTTTCGCAAATTTCACAGTAGTATATTAGTGACTTACTGTTTTCATATATAGCTACTGATGCTTCACCAGCACAGCCTCATCAAGACAGTACCACTGTTAATCCTGATAGTGATGGAGCCGGACAGCTAAGTAAGAATTGGCATGGCTTAATTATAATGCCATTAATAATTTTTACTTTTCATCAGGATACTATCAACTCCTTAGCTGTCTTCCCAAATATTTCAAGTAAGTACTCCACTAATTCATTTTTTTTAACTTTAATAACACTTATTTTTCAGCAGGAAATGGGGCTACATGTTCATGATTCTTTTTCCTGTTATTATTGCTTTGACTATAACCTATTTCACAGTTGGAACAACTATCAGTAAGCTCACAAAATAAATTATATGCATTTACCAAAAAATTAATTTTAATTGTAGCTTTTAATTTCAGTTCTCAGTATAGTCTAAATTCACACTGCAATATGTTATCACCGGAAGCCTGTGAATGTATAAGCAAAGCATAAGAGTTTTGGAATTTTCTAATTCTTGTGTGTCATCATACATTTTATTGACACTTCTGGTTGTACTGTATTGCAGTGTGAACCAGCCTTAAGCATATTCTATTTTTCCAATTTTGAATAATGCATGTACTAGTACACAATTTCTCGTGACTCACTGATTTTTCATATATAGCTACTGGTGCTTCATCAGCACAGCCTCATCAAGACAGTACCACTGTTAATCCTGATAGTGATGGAGCTGGACAACTAGGTAAGAGGCTACCATGATGTGTACAATAATAATCTTTTAATGCTAATGTAGCTATTAAAGATCTCAATATGGTACAAAAAGTTTTAAGTGAAGCTCAGTTTGGTCCAGCAGAATGGAATAACTTGGGGCTAAAGTTAGGTCTATACCAGCCAAGACTCAATGCCATTGCAAAAGGTGGTGGTGATCCAGATGACCACTTGAGGAAGACCTTAGAAGCATGGCTAGAGGGTAAAGATAATGCAACTAGTAGAACATGGCGGACTTTGATAGATGCTGTGAGGGAGACGAATGGCCGTGCAGCTGCTGACGAAATACCTAAAGAACTGAAATCTCTTTATGGTATTACCCTTTAATAATAATAGTAATATTTTGAATGCATTATGTATTGTTTTTTTTTCATGTGTCTTAATAGTATTTTTTTTCTTTTCTGAATGTTTATTTGCTATGGTTTTGACAGGGGCGTATCTAAGCTCTGAGAGTTGGCTGGGCACTGAGAAAAAATATGCGGCGCGCGAAGCGCGCCGCGAAAATTTTTAGAGCTAATTAATATTCATGATGGGCGTGGTCAATTAAATACTACGA
>NW_003549043.1:5021-7490 GCF_000090795.2 Amphimedon queenslandica | reverse complement strand
TACATGTACATGTAGATACATTTTCAGTACATGTACATGTATAAAGGCACATTTTAGCCTGAGGCTCTCTCTTGTCTGAGGGCTTTACTACAAGTATTGCATGACTAGTGGTTTGGTGAGTATGTAATTGGAATGAGAGGTTGAATGGTCTTGAGGTTGTAATCTTGTGTGATGTTGTTAGCTACTGCTGGCATATTATGCTTTTTCACATGATTGGTTTCCCAAAGAGACATTGTTACAGACAGACATAACAAGGGAAGTATATTATGGTTTGATTGGCTCTAGTATGTGTAGCAGTAAATGCGCATGTAGTCCAGTCTGTAGGTGGGGATCCAATGCCAGAATCCTGTCTCTCTCTTTATTGCTTTGAGTGATTTTTATTGATTTTTAATGTCATTCATTTCACACTCTCCCTCCTTCTCTCCTCTCTCTTTTCTCTTTGCTATCCTCTTCTTTCCTTTTCTCTCTCTCTTTTTCTCTCTCTTTCCCTCTCTCTTTTCCTCTCTCCCTCCCTCTCTCTTCAGTCTCAAGCTGATATTTCCAATATTCCTGATAATACAAGTGAAGCACAGCAAGCCCTAGAGAGAGCCTTGCTACACTCGGAGGAACTCTATCACTTCTTACAGAAACACATACAAGAATCACAAGTTAGTAATTATACATGTACAATGTATACACAATAGGCCAATGTGTGTATAAGTAATGTAATACCTGAGGACTGAGATATCTGCTTGAGGTGAAGCTGAGGGCAGATATCAAGGGACTCAGGTATTACATTACTGATACTCACCTCCAGACACACACACACACACACACTGGTCACTCCACATATAACATTGTATTGCTTGTACATGAATGTCTCACATTTTGTGGAAGCATATCCTCAAGTTTATAAATTGTATGAAATTTTCTATTTTTATTATTGCTATTTTAAGTGAGATTACTGTATTAATATTGTTGTTCTTATTTCTGTTGCAGGAGATCAGCGATCAGTTAGTTGAGTTTGTTAAGGAACTTCTCAGCGCCAACAGAGCTTTGGTAGAGGCTTTTGAGAGAGCTAAGAAGAGACAGCAGTTTGAAAAGAGACAGCTGAAACAAGAAATCCTGACCCTCACTAACAGACTGCACCAAAGCACATGATAAAAGGAGAGAGAGAGATAATGAATAATTATTATAATAAATAAATAATAATAATTACTTTTTTATTAATTAAAGCCTTATTCATAATAATAATAATAATCATTAATTAGTTATTTAATCTCTCTTAATTTGTAGTTTTACATTTAGTTACTGTAGTTGTATCATTTATATTATTAGTTAAAGTAATTAATTATTATTTGTAATTGTAAAGTAGAATGTGTGATTTATTATAATATTAATACATTGTTACTATATTTATTTATGACAAATATTTTAAACAGTTTTATTACTCTTTTACTTGTAATTTTAATCATAATACTGTTATTATTATTATTATTGTTATTATTATTATTATTGTTGCTGTTATCATTGTTGTCATATTTTATAGTTGCATACAGCAGGCTGTAATGGACTAATCAAACTATTCTCTTCTTTATTATTATCATTATTATTATTACTGTAATTATAATAAATAAATACATTGTTTTTGTCATTCATAATAGCAAAAATTACAAACACTAAAAAGGTTAATTTTTACATTGCGCATGCGCATTAGATTTTCCCAGGAATGTATGCTAAAGGCGGGACGAAAACAAACATGGCGACTGGTGTTGATCTGCAGAAAGCAGTCCGTCAGCTTATTTCTTCAGTCACTTCTCCTCCCAGCGGCTCTCAGAGCAAAGTCCTCTCACTCGAGGATGCTGTGGCTAACCTTGAAACCACTGATGAAAATTTCCACAGGTAGTTTTTAAAAAGCCTAGGGCTACTTGCAAATTTTTTTGTGGTGTGAGTATATTTTAACTTAGGGAATTTTTGCCACTGAAGCTCAGTATAGTGGTTTGTTTTATGTTGTGTAGCAAGTTTGAACTGATTCAGATAAAAGATGGATTTTTTTGAATTTTTAAAGTTACTCAAAAATCAGGCCAAAGTCCCTGTACTATAGCACAGGGTCATGGGCCAAATTTTATCAAAAATGACTAGGAAAAAAATTAGCCATTTGTATTACATTTTTTGATATGGATACATGTGCTTGTGTTGTGTATATGTAGCAATTTTGAGCTGATTCCAATCAAAATTGGATTTTTAATGAATTTAATCATTTTTCCTGTTTGTGCAGCTATGATCTAGTAAAGTATGTTCATGGTCAGATTGAGTCAGTCGTTGATCCACTGATCGATGAGAGACTAAAGAAACATGGCGGACTATCACACGGAGAAGAACATGATATAGTAGCTCTTATTACTGACGATATACTGACATCTCCTGAGTGAGTACATGTACAGTGTATGAATTGATATACAGTACATAGTTCTGCCTATAGTGGTGGGG
>NW_003549043.1:0-1976 GCF_000090795.2 Amphimedon queenslandica | reverse complement strand
TAGTCCAGCTGGTCTAAGTTATCTTCATTCCCTCCACTCGCTGAATGTCGTGGGTCATTTGTTGCTGTACAGTCAGGGACGGGACGTCATTGGAGCTGTTCTACAGAAAATTAATAATAATGGTAAGAAGAAAGGTACTATTGTGTGTTTCACTGTTACAGACTTTCCACATTTGGTCTATAGGTCTCCATTTTTCAGCTTTTGTAGTTTCCTAAAATTTATTTCTAGATCATATACCTGTACGACGTACTTTTATTTTTTAGGTATTAATAATGTCAGCTCGTTAATCCAGCACTTGATTGAACTGTTATTAAATTGGCCACAGAGCAACCTCAAAAAGATGTATGTGCATGTACATGTACATGTAGTTGGGAATGTTTGCTGGGAATTTATTTAATTTTTAAGTTTGCAGCTAATGCCTACAACTAGCAAATTAAATACATTAATGTTGCATTAAATTGTATTATTACAAATATTATTTCTGGCTATACATGTACATGTACATGTACATTTACTGAATTAAATTTTTTTTGTATTTATTATTATTTTTGTTAGGTCGTGTGACAGTCATGTGAGTCTCGACCCTACTGTTGTGTTGCGGAATTTGTTTGGCGAGTTAGCGTCAAGGAACAACCTCTGCTCTAGTCTACTGTGTCAGGTACAGAGAGAGAGAGAGAGAGAGGGAGACAGTGATAATATTATTATTCTTTACAACAGGATAATGTGATGGATGTCATATTGTCACATTTGAACAGCTCTACTAAAAGTAAAGTAAGAATTGACACATTAAGTATATATTCATCATAAATATATGTGGTATAAGTTAATGCTATATGCAAGTACAAGTACATGATGGGAATGAGTTGTTCATGTACATGTACACGTGTGTTGCATGTGATTGTATGTATAAATTAACATGTACCGTATGTTAATTTATGTATACATTTCAGGTTGTTAATGTCTCGCTGGTTGATATTATTAATAATTCATTGGCTGTTCTTGCTTCCACTGATAACGGGAAATGTTACCTATTGAAGGCATCACCTAAAAGAAAGTACAGTGATATATTTATCAATTATTAGTAGTACCCCTCCCTCTCTCCCCTCCCTTTCCCCCCTCCCTCTCTCTCTCCCCAGGGAATCAGTTGCTGATACAATAGCTCAATTTGTTGTCAAGTCTCTACAAAGTGGTCACGCTCACAACTCCTCAAACTCACAGCTGGTGTATTCCTGTTTGCTCGTCTGTCGTCAGTTGTACTCCACTTGCGACGGAGTCCTCTCCTTGTTACCTTATGATCTTCATCTACACATTGTGAAGGCTATACAGAGTGTAGGCGTGGCTGGAGGTGTGGCTAATAGCGATGATACATTGAAGACAAAGTTGATTGATAATTTATTAAATTTTGCTGGAACGCCAAAGGTAGAGCAGACATGTGTAACTACACTGTACATGTAGTACTTATGATTTTCTCTTCTTTTTCCCTCTTTCTCCCTCTCTCTCTCTCTATTCCAATTTATTCATGTACATGTAAATCCATGTTAATCTAAAAAACATGTTTCATTTAATTCTTCCGCTAGGGTATTGAACTGTTGGAAGGTTCCGGTTTAATTGGCGAATGTATTAATCACATGAGACGCAGATACCAGCTGAAATTACAAGTAATTATTATCTGGTTATTAAGTCTAGTTATTAATGTAGTTATTAAGTCTATAGTTATTAATTATATTTTAGGTGAGCCAGTGTGAGAAGTTTGGTTATGGTTACATGGTGTCAGAAGTAGCATCTACCTCAACTGGAATAACCCATTTAATTAACAGTGGTAATTGCAGGGGCAAAACCCCTATAATAATGTATTAAAAGTAGGGTATGTGTATAATATGTATTATCAATAAATAAAAAACATTAAAAATGGAAAAGTAGTAGGATTAAATTGTAAAAAAGTAAAGAAACAAGAGGGGACTTGCAAACTGGTGTGA
>NW_003549042.1:6479-7491 GCF_000090795.2 Amphimedon queenslandica | reverse complement strand
AGGTTAGTTTCCTCTTTTGATGCGAATCGTGTACTCCAGGTAAATCAAGCTGGTCCCCTCCCCACAGGTAGAGTGACCCTCTAGTGGAGCTGAGTGACTACTGAGCCCTATCCTTAAACTGATAAATATCTGAAAAGGAAAGAAAATAGAAGAACAAAAATATAAAAGAGGGAAATAAAGAGAGAAACTAACTTTGCACTGACATAGTCTCGGCTCAGACTAGCACTGCATTTCTTTCACAAAAAGATGTGGTGTGGCATGCCAAATGCAAACCTAGTAACGTAACCATAGCAACGAGCTACCTCCGAGCCACACCCTTATTTTTGCTTTGCAGAAAAACAATAATAGGAAAAAATAATAGGAAAAATAAATAAAAATCCAAATTAAACATCAACATCAATATTCAAATCAAATCCCAGTTCATTTCTAATAGCTTCAATCCAGTCCTCACCTAAAGCTTCTGCTGCTTTAGCATAACTGCCTCTTACAGCAACGAATGAGCTTAAGAACTGTTGACAGTGCTCCTCTACTTTAGGTAACTTCCATATAAAACTAAGACTAGCCCTGAACTCTGTAATAAACTTTTCCATGCTACGAGTCTCTCTGACTTCATCACTAATAAGATGAGCTGCATATAACTGACTGGCAAGATCTGAGAGAGACGTCTTAAGAGAATTGAGATCAGCATAATGAGATACAAGAATATCATTGATCACTTTCTTTACTTTATTGACATCAACAGTAGCTGATGGACCTAATAGAGGTCAAAGGTCAGTATATACACACAGTATTATCACTTACTAGCTCCTCCAGTGGATGATACTGACATTGATTCATGTACTACATTAGAGGAGGAGGAGGAGGTAGTAGGATCTGATTAATATTAAATAAATAAACAATTTTAAATCATTTGTATTATATTACCTGTTGAAGAAAGAGGAGGAGGATTTCTCTGTAGTGATCTACGGATGTATAATGATACAGGATCAGCCACACCTTCCAGTGGTATGGA
>NW_003549042.1:0-1840 GCF_000090795.2 Amphimedon queenslandica | reverse complement strand
AAACGAAAATAGACATGCTGTCCTCTCTCAGCTCTGGAAAAATCACTTTTAATGAACTGTAAATCCACAAGACATTAATCAATAATTAATATAAAAGGAAAACACACTTCCCAGGAAAAAAATCTTACTAAGATCTTGAATAATCTGATCAGATGAGATAAGGTGAGATAAGGTGAGATAAGAGTTAAGAACAACCTTATAAGATCTTATTTGGATTTAGTCTGATCAATCTTAGCTATCATATACAGGCATAGTCTTACTTAAGATCTTACAAGAATTATCTTATAATATCACTGATCAGATTTAAAGGCTGGATCTTACTTAAGATCTTACAAGATTTATCTTAAAATATCACTGATAAGATTTATAGGCCGGATCTTACTTAAGATCTTACAAGAATTATCTTATAATATCACTGATAAAATTTACAGGCCGGATCTTACTTAAGATCTTACAAGAATTATCTTACAATATCACTGATAAGATTTACAGGCCGGATCTTACTTAAGATCTTACAAGAATTATCTTACAATATCACTGATAAGATTTACAGGCCGGATCTTACTTAAGATCTTACATGAATTATCTTACACTATCACTGATAAGATTTATAGGCCGGATCTTACTTAAGATCTTACATGAATTATCTTACAATATCACTGATAAGATTTTTAGGCCGGATCTTACTTAAGATCTTACATGAATTATCTTACAATATCACTGATAAGATTTATAGGCCGGATCTTACTTAAGATCGTACATGAATTATCTTACAATATCACTGATAAGATTTATAGGCCGGATCTTACTTAAGATCTTACACGAATTATCTTACAATATCACTGATAAGATTTTAAGGCTGAATCTTACTTAAGATCTTACATAAATTATCTTACAATTTTATTGATAAGATTTACAGGTCGGATCTTATTTAAGATCTTACATGAATTATCTTACCATATCACATCATAATAAGTCATGCAAGATCTTGAAAGATCTTACAAGTCGCATGACGTCACAGGAAGTAGTTGACAACCCACGATAGCCTTTACAAAAGTATGAGCATATAAAGAAAGCCAACTTCTAACAACATTAAAGTTAATTAAGTCACCATATTATCACACAACATTATAGTATGCATTAATGCATTGTAAGATCTTGATCTGATCAGTCATTTTAATTATAAGGGATGTGACAAAATCCCATTTAATAAATCATAACTAAACTCTTTAAGATCTTGAAAGATCATACAAGATTTATACCTGATCTTAACTGATAGTATAAGATTTAGTTCCTGATCTTGAAAGACTATGCAAGATTTAGTTCTTAATCTTGACTGATAAGTCAAGATAATGTAAGATTTATTGCCTGATTTTGAAAGATCATACAAGATTTATACCTGATCTTGACTGATAATGTAAGATTTAATTCCTGATCTTGAAAGACTATGCAAGATTGAGTTCTTAATCTTGACTGATAAGTCAAGATAATGTAAGATTTATTGCCTGATCTTGAAAGATCATACAAGATTTATACCTGATCTTGACTGATAATATAAGATTTATTGCCTGATCTCGAAAGATCATACAAGATTTAGTTCCTGATCTTGACTGATAATGTAAGATTTAGTTCCTGATCTTGATTGATAGCATAAGATTAATCGTCTGATCATGTCTGATCATGTAAGATTTATCATAAGATCTTGGCAAGAATTTGGAACTTCTTGTCTAATAATCTGGCAAGAACAGGCATGATTAATCATGCATGATCATTTTAAGGTTTCATAAGATCTTAAGTAAGATCTTACGTAAGATTTTTTTCCTGGGTTACCTCAATGAGA
>NW_003549041.1:5518-7493 GCF_000090795.2 Amphimedon queenslandica | reverse complement strand
GGCTAATAATAACAATAGCACTTACTAATCACATCAAACCTCACCCTCTAAAACCACATTGTAGTCCTTCTGCCAAGCAAGTACCTGTAAAAAGTATGAATGTGACATACTAACTAATAATGGTAATGGTAGCATCTACAATATTTCTGATTGGATCATACATGTATGTGCATGCATGCATTTTAGACATAATATTGCTTACTAATGCTATCCTCAGTTAAGATACTTTCATGACCTGCTTAATACAAAATATCATTGTGTGCATAAAGTATTTCCAATGTGCAAACAATATTTTTTTGTTAATGAGAACATGCACATGTTACAACAATCATCAATAAAAGATGCACAACATCAGCTGGCAAGCATTTATTATGCGCACAGCTTTGATGGCAGCATCATTGAAATGCGCAACATCAGCCGGCAAGCATTAACTTAATAATGCGCACAGCATTGATGGCAGCATTGTGCGCAATATCAGCTGGCAAGCATTTACATATATGTAATGTGCACAGATTGATGGCAGCATTAACATGCATGATGATTATTATTATATGTACAGAATTACTGCTTAAATAATACTAAATGTAAAATGACAAATTTTAATGTTACTTAAAAAATTTTCTTGTCAGGACTTCACAATTTTTTAGCAGAGCCCTGATCCATAAGCACCTGTTATTTGTAATAAACATGTACTACAAGCCACAAACAAGATCCAGATTTGATAATGACAGCTTCCTCCCTTTCTAACCCTCTGTCCTACATAAATGATAGTCACACAAATTTCAATCAATGCAAACTCTAATGAACACCAAACCTCTTTCACACCCTCTCCCTGTCCATTATAGCAACAAGTAATCAATAGTCACTGTTATACATTGATTAATCTCACATCCTGAATGCAGTTTGATCCCTTGATACTGAGCAATACTGGGTGGATATGCACCAATGGTTTTCAGACTCACATCATTCACATTGTACATGCAGTGAAATATAAGTCACATTAAACAACCAATGTTTTTAAGATGATGGACCTCCCATACACCATACCCACTTTCCATCAACAATCAATGCTTAAGAAATATTAATAGACTTAACTGCTTGGAAATGATTAGTGCCAACATGCTTCAAATACAAAGCAGGTGTATTAGTATCACAAGGAATGCCATATAAAGTTCGGGTTGCATATCTAGCCCAGCCAACAAAAGTAGGAGTTAGTGAATATGAATATATGGTTGTACCTAATATTGCAGATAATGTAATAATCTCTGTGTCAGTGGCCCACACACAATTTCTTTCATTTTGGACTCATTTATGTAATCATATATGCTTGAATATCTGGTTGCATTTAATGTACTATTAAACAATTCTTCTTCAAAGTTTGGCATATTACAAACAATTGCTTTACGTAATTTGTAATGCCGAGAAATTGACCCAGTAATGAGATATGAAAGGGCATAAAATAAACAGTTCCCATCACCAGGGACATCAAGAGTACTATTAGGAATTTTTTCATCTGACAATGGTGTTGTTGGACTATTAGGTAAGGTTCTAGCAGCTGTGACAAATTTGAGATTTAAAATCTCACACCACCTTCTTTGATATTCTTCATTACCAGGGTAATAAATATAATCCCATTGTCTCCTTCTCACATTATCTGGGTTGGGAGGCTCTTCATAAGTAAAGATGACATCATCATCTTTTTTTGGATTACTTGTCTTTAATTTAATGCTTGAGAGTTTTATAGATACAATCAGACTACTACTACAATGGTCATTTTTTACAACATACTTAGTTTTATCATCTTTTGGTTTACATTTAATGTTCGAGAGTTTTATAGATACAATGAGACTACTACAACTATCATCATCTTTGACATTAAATTTGGTTTTTAGGTCTTTCAAATTAATCGAAACAATTAATTTATCATCTTTTTTTGAGCGAGGCAATACCAAAGCAGTATTGTCAGTACTACTGT
>NW_003549041.1:0-2180 GCF_000090795.2 Amphimedon queenslandica | reverse complement strand
TACATTCATTAATTTATATTGACTGATATCAGAACCTGTTGCAATTTTACTATCAAGATTTCTAATGGTATATGCCGAAAGGCCTTCTAAATCTTGATCATTTGCTTTTTCAAGCATTTTACATGTAGTATTGCTAACTACTTGTATGACATTTTAAGACGATTCGTCGATGGAATCATCATCTACGTTTCTATAAAGCCAATTTATTTCTTTTAATTTTCTTAGTGCTGCTTTTATTTTATTCACATCAACTAGGCTACGCCAGACATTTTTTGATTTAGTAGGCTGTCCATTAATAATAATATAAAGTTCTGGATTAGGCATATGATTTGAATCTATACCAATCTCATTTAAAGTTTCCATGGTTTTTTCTAATGGAAAGGGTAAATGAAACATTGCACCTTTAAGAGCCTTCAAAGAATTATATGTAGGCACTTTAAGGTGTGTGTGCCTAGCCTAACAATTGTCTGAAAACATTTGGCTCTCTGTATTAACTGGCAACTTAAAGGATCCAAATTTTCCAATTCTTTTGGTAGTGGCTCACACTTTAACCCATTGAGCACACAGCGTGCAGGAACTTCATTTTTCCTAATAATAGGTATACAATGATTACAAATATACATAACTTTATTTAATGCTGTAGGATCATTCTCTCTAATGTAATCTAATAGGATATTCCAAACATCGCTATCTAAATTTTTAGCTTCAGTGACAGATTTTTTTCTTAAAAGCCTCTCACAGCTACAACAAGCATTAACAGCCTGATCAGACAAAGCTTTCTTAAATTCGTCAATAGCATCTGAATACTGAAAATAAAGTACAGTATCTAAGTTTGGTATTCTAAATGGGTCTTCTTCTTCGCCATCATTTATAGCATAATGCACATTATCAAATTCAGTCTCATCAGCTTCATAAATTTTTAAATTTATCAATTGTGCTATATCGCCATCAGCAAGGGAAGAATCAATAATATCTATTGTTAAATGGGCATTTGTAGCAACATAAAAGTGTTTCAAAAGGCGTCTCAACAAAGGATAATGAACAGATGCATTGCGTAAAATACGCAGCATGCTTTTACAATCAGTACCATTACTACTACACACAATAGGATGGCCTATCCTTTCACAAACAATTTCAGAATATTTAAAATATTTTTCAACATTATTTTCATCTTTTTTGACAATTACCGTTACATTTGCATTATCATAAAAATCATGTTCATGCACTTGATCTATTCCTTCAACATGCAGGGATCTTGTCATATAATGAGTATTAGGACAATTATCACATGCGTCTAAATGCTTCCTCAATTCTTTAATGGGTTCATCAAAATAACGTCTAACTTCAATAATAGAACTAACATCACTTTCTAATAAAGGCTTGCACCTGACTGTACAGTGCCATTTGAAGGCAGGCTTTCTCTTATTAGTATACATTCTATTATTATCAAAATTGTCATCTTCAGAGTCACTATCATTGTTACATTCTTCTGCTCTGTCAATACATGATACTTCAACAATCCCTGCTACATAACAGATGCCATTTGTATCAACAGGGATTGCAATTGGACTATCTAATTGGCTATCAGGATCATCATTAGGATGTAAATACGCTGATTCATAAAAATAAGGCTCACTATTTTTTGTGTGACATTGCTCACCAAAATCACTAAAGCTATTCAACTTCAATTTCCTGATGCTATTTGCTGCACGTATCAATACGCCTACTTTGTGAGATCAGTTTTTCAAAACTGATTCTAACAAAATACTTGATGCAGCATTACATTTACTGTCATATGATGTGTTCTCAAAATCTACACCTTTCATACTTGATGGCAATAAATCATCCACTATTTCGGGGCTGTAATATAATGCTTCTTTAATTTTAGTAAAATAATATTCCTTTGCTTCACTATTTGGTGCAGGTAATGAATAATTAGAACGTAATCTATATAGTATTTGACCATAATTACGTTCCTAATAATCTTTGTTTAGACGCCTCTTATTTTCTTTATTTAGTGCTATCTTTAATTTATTCATTTCATTATCAGATAATTTATACTTCAGGAATTTATCTTTTGTTACACGTAATATTGCATCTCTATTTTCATAATACCGGTTCAAAGACTTTTGTTTTTGTGTGCCTGGATTTTTTTGATAGCGTTCCTTCGACTTATTTTC
>NW_003549040.1:6239-7494 GCF_000090795.2 Amphimedon queenslandica | reverse complement strand
TACCCGTTCGTATTACTGTGCATCAAAGTTTGGCTTAAATGGTTTGATGGATGTTGTGAGACTTGAGCTGCTTGATAAAAATATACGTGTGACTAATGTTTGTCCAGGTCCCGTGAAGACAGCCGTATCAGAGAATGCTATGAATCCTGGAGGCTCTCTCCATGGGAAGAAGGATCCTATGATTGAGAATGGGATGAAAGTTGAGAGGTGTGCTGAGCTGATTCTCATTGCTGTCTCTAATGGATTGCATGAGGTATGGATCAGCCATCATCCTTACCTCTTGATGACGTATTTGTCACAGTGGTCTCCGTCACTTTTTCATTTTTTGATGAAAATGTATCGTCGTAAAAACTAATAATGCATGTAATGTAATATGAAGGCCTGTTGTGTCTTTTGAGTTGTTTTGTTTGCTGCAGTTATTTAATTGTTGCTTAATTTGTAATAATTAATTTCATAGCATTACTATCTTATTCACATATGGCATTATAACAACCATGCTTTGTTCACTATCTCTAATAGATAGTAAAGGTTGTGATAACTATCAGTTTTTATATTAGGCTTGTCACAAAAATCAAAAAGAAAGATGAGTAACAAGCACATGATGCACATCAAATAGAGTGTGAAAGTACACATGAAGGTCCGTACAAATACACTACTATAAAAGCTAGACTATATATATACTTTGTTTAAAAGTTTAATATGTCGTTTTAATAGTTCAGGAGCTCATGGGCTTGTAGTTTTGTAACCTTGCTTTTTGCCCGAGTGCACCAATCTCTTTCTTTCTCCTTTATCTATGGAATCCAAAATTTCTTCATGTACCGGTACACCTTTTCCTTGTGTTTTCGGAAACTTCAGAATAATGATGTGAATAATGAGAGAGACCCCAGCCAAGAGCCCTACCAATGGTAGCGATATAGCACTCCACATAAAGCTAATGGTATTTGGATGCTTAGAAGCAGAACCAATTACTCGATTTATGAATGCTGGTATGTAGAAAACAAAAGATAATATTGGGTAACTTACAAGTGGCAGCATCACTTTTAAAAAATTTTTTCTTTCAATCTGCTCCCTTCTTGAACAATTATCTTTATAGCCGCAGCAATTATAAGCTTGACGTATAATTGCTATTACTGTCATTACAACAGCAACAGCAGACAACAATAGACAAATCAGGGCAGGAATATAAAGCAGTACATACTGCTCAATTTCTCCCTCATACAGCTTCTGTGTCGCATTATTATCCTGCCAGTTTTGT
>NW_003549040.1:0-1431 GCF_000090795.2 Amphimedon queenslandica | reverse complement strand
GGTATTTGGATGCTTAGAAGCAGAACCAATTACTCGATTTATGAATGCTGGTATGTAGAAAACAAAAGATAATATTGGGTAACTTACAAGTGGAAGTATCACTTTCAAAAAATTTTGTCTTTCAATCTGCTCCCTTTTTTAACAGTTATCTTCATAGCCACAGCAGTTATAAGCTCGACGTATGATTGCTATTACTGTCATTATGACAGCAACAGCAGACAAGAGTAGACAAATAAGGGCAGGGATATAAAGCAGTACATACTGCTCAATTTCTCCCTCATACAGCTTCTGTGTCGCATTATTATCCTGCCAGTTTTGTATCCAGCACCAAGCTCCAGCCAAGCCATAAATGATCCCACTTGAGTTTATGCTAACAAACGGTATCCAAGTAGTCTAAACAGTAAAGGCCCAAGCATAGATAAAACAACGTATACATATATCTTTTCGATTCGACTTTCAAACCTTTCACTATAATAACGATTGCAGGTTGAGTAAAAAAACAAATGGAAGGTCAGGCAAAATGTGAACATTAATTTAATCCACATTGTGTACTCTAACATGAAACCCTCAATGACACAAATGGGATGATAAACAGACGGGTTTTTGTCATAATTGATAAATACCACTTGTAGAACACGTACTACAGAGTACGGCCGCAAAGACTTGGTAAATTGCCAGACGATGAAAAAAGACCCCAAAGAGCCTAAAGTGAGCAGCCATGGCTATTGCAATCAAGCAGACAATGATTGCAGCGACTCCCACAGTAGACATTGACACCAATATTTCTTCATGGTGAAGAATAAGTTCAGGGTCGCTCATCATTTTTAGGTGGAAAGACCGAAAGAGATCTTTTTCCCCGTCGTTTAAATATTCATAGTGTAAATGTTAATAATCATAATTCTATGGTTAATTTATAGGTAATTTATGAACAGCTTAACAAAAATTAATAAAAAGTATAAATTATAGGTAGCATAGCAAACAAACACACTCAATTGAGAGTTAATTCATTGTGTTATAATCTTGCTGAGTTGCTGGAGTCAACTAAATTTTCCCTTTCATCCGATTTCTTCACGGGCACTTTCATCTTGTGTATTTGAACAACACTTCAAAATAATTATGTGAATAATAAGAGAGACCCCAGCCAAGAGCCCTACCAATGGTAGCGATATAGCACTCCACATAAAACTAATGGTATTTGGATGGCTAGAAATAGAACCAATTACTCGATTTATGAATGCTGGTATGTAGAAAAGAAGAGATAATATTGGGTAACTTACGAGTGGCAGCATCACTTTTAAAAGATTCTTTCTTTTAATCTGCTCCTTTTTTGAAGAGTTATCTTCATAGCCACAGCAGTTATAAGCTCGACGCATAATTGTTATTATTATGACTACAACAGCAATACCAGAAAACAGTAGACAAATGAGAGCA
>NW_003549039.1:5669-7498 GCF_000090795.2 Amphimedon queenslandica | reverse complement strand
GCTAGAAATATAATAAATAAATTAATTAATAAATAATATCAAATTACTAATGTCAGGGGGTGTGGTTGGTTGAGATGAAACACTCTCAAAACTTTCTCTGGTAGTTGACGTTGACAAGTCCCTTCCTCTATAAGAACCATATCTATCAAAGTAAAATATAAAAACATGCAAAGTTCCAAAATTTCCTAAACTTTTTAGTTTTTGCTTCCTGACTCTTTGCCTCTCTACTCTCGAT
Organism: Amphimedon queenslandica; assembly: GCF_000090795.2. Taxonomy (NCBI): domain Eukaryota; kingdom Metazoa; phylum Porifera; class Demospongiae; order Haplosclerida; family Niphatidae; genus Amphimedon; species Amphimedon queenslandica. Next base: position 7,263 of record NW_003549039.1, on the reverse strand, counting down.
TGATTTAAGTTTCACTGATGGGAAGAGAGCAAGAGAAAGAACATTAAAGGATTTGGAGTGGATGGTCTTGTTCTACTTTTAAGTTCTTGGTTATCAATGAGTGCTGCTGTCAGTTGATCGTGAAGGTGCTCCATTTGTTGCTCATATACCACTTTATCTGCTTCATCCCATACTTTCTCTAATGTAGAAAGAGTATCCTCAGTCTTTTCATCACAGGCAGATAATCTGAAGGGAAGACATTTTAAAATGATTTTGAGGGGACTTGGTAAAAGCGGGGTGGGGATCGGGATGGGGAGCGGGATTTTATTGGTAAAAGCGGGGTGAGGATCTGAATATTGGGAGTCGCTTTTCATTGGTAAAAGCATGAGTAAAAGAAGGATCAGTGGGGATCGAGACCCAGGATCAAAATAATGAAGACAGGGACAAGTCTGCAACTGGCAATGCAAAGCTCTATAGATCTATATGAGTTCATTTTGCAAGCCTGGACAGTATTATTCTAAGCAGAAGACCTGCATGCATGAGTAGGCAGGCTCAGTTTGATTTATTTTTATGAAGTAGAAATTTTAATTCATAATATTTTTAATTCTTCACTGTAAAATATATTAGCATCTTTATGTGACATGCCACTTTAAAATGCTAAAACCATTACCATTGTCTAAAAATGTCATGGGCCTAGAATAAAAATAGTCAGTACTGAAATTTTCTATCTGACACCGGCAATACTGATTATAAATTGACTGCTAATGCCTTCCCATGGTGACATACTATCAAACTATCTCCAAACATGGTTTATTTTGTCAAGGTACAGAAATATTGTCACTATTATAGTATTCATCATAACAATAAACCATGTTCAGAGATAGTTTGAATCGTTCTGCAAAACAAGTGACTTTGATTAAACTATATTACGTAACTTACATTGAAATGTATGATGATTTGCAGTAAATAATGGCTCTTGAATACTAATGACATCAAAAAAAGTATTAAGTATTGCCGTTGCATTTACCTTGCAACACCAGGCCTTTACAAAATATGTAGTTGTAATATGTAATACAAAATATGTAGTTATCTATGGACAATCGCAGTACCCTCGCCTATACGCCTACGGCATGGGCAAGGGCAATGACAACCCAACTGCTTAGTACCCGCCTACGCGAGTCCAATGATGGCCCACCCTTTTACAATTACAAAAAAATTAGGCACCTTGTTTCCTTTGATTTTTGTTAATAACTAAATTATAACATATCTGTGCATGTGTAGTAGTTGACACTATTCATTCAGTACACAATACTACCGATATTGATACTCAAACTACTTGGTATGGGTATCGATTAAAAATTTCTTTGGTATCGTGATAGATATTAGGCTCACCCTAATATGGAAATATAATCAATCTAGATTACATGTATACATTATTTGTACATGCCCTCATTTTATAACACAAGTACATGTACTGTGTATACATGTTACAAAGGTGCATACTTACAGGGTGGCTGGTATCGCCCCACGTGGCCTGGCATGGTCCTTTAGCAGCGCAGCCACACCTGCTATAAAATAGAGAGCCGCACCTACTAGTAATTAGCCATCATGGGAG
>NW_003549039.1:0-1893 GCF_000090795.2 Amphimedon queenslandica | reverse complement strand
ATATCATTTTTATTTCTCTCTCTCTCTCACTCACTATTTCATCTTCAGTTAGTGACTGGAGGAGTATGACATCTTTGTGAGTTGGTAATGATTTCCACATTCTTGCCAGTCCATCATATTTCTTTTTCACAATTGGATACTTTCTATAAATATTATCAATTATGAACAGCTTGAAACCAATACCTAAACCTGAGAAGAGAAATGAAAGTAAAATAGTAATATCTGAAGTCTACGATAAATTATGTGCATTCATTTTTTATGCAAAGGGCTTGGGAAATTTTGCCTTTTTTCCTTTTAGCTATTATACTGATTATTACCACTTTAATTTAGCATTGTAATAACCAGGGTTTCCCCACAGGATTTTGGCATAGTGCTCGTGCAGCTTCTTTTCAGTGGCTGCATGTACTAAGTAGGATTCACCCCACTTCAAAATGGTTGCCACAACTTTTGCAGCCTTGTAGTACACGGTATTTCGACAAAAATCACAAGGAGAAAATTCTCCATTTCATCATCTTTTCTAATACGTATAGATGTTCTTATGTTGTGTAAAAAATTGAGCTGATTTTAATCAATTTGGAATTTTAAAAGTTGCTCCAAATGCTATCGAGTGCTTGTCAGCTCATGAAGCTCATGCTGTTTAGCTCACTTAGCATGCTTTGTGAGAAACCCAGTAAAGACCCCTTGCCAAGTTTATAAACATTAGCATATGCAAATAAAATGAATTCAAAAGCAATTACGTGATTCCTGTACCTGCTATTGTCATTGAATAGTCATTAGGTATGAACAGTGTTGCTATAAAAGCTCCACACAGCATTGTGTACACCTTACGAGTTGACTGAGGCTGATACCACTCCAACAAACTAAAATATACATAATAAATAAATAATTAAATAATAATTAATAATTATTATTATCTCACTTTTGCCCTTTCTCAAGATTATCAGAAACAGTTTGTGATGTATTCTGTTAAAAGTAAAAGAAGAGGTTTTAAGAAAAATTTTTGATAGACTAACTTGAACTCTCTGTCCAATGTGTTTCATTAGCTGAAACTTATCACGAAGTGTTTCAGAAGTATCATCCTAAAAAATAATGTATTTTATATTTCTTTCCCCTCCTTCTCTCTCTCTAACCTCACTTCCTCTTGCTGGATGAGACCCAAATCCAAACTGTTCCGTGAGGCCACTGGAATGGAATTATGAAAACATGGGAATGAATCTCAAGCTTACGTTGTACGAAGATAGTTTAGAGATAAATAAATGATAGAGAGTAGTAGGAGACATTGCAATAACCAGCCATTCCACACACAATACATGTACATCTGTTAAAAGAGAGAGAAAGAGGATCATGACAGGTGACATTAGTGTTAGTTCACTAATTCTCTTACTAAAAATATCACCAGGGTTAGTGATGGGTTCTTCCAATTCTTTATTGCAATCAATGTGTCAAGAAGATCTAGATAAGGCTTACTGGATACTCCTACATAAAAAATACTTATAATATTTAAAATTTTTAATAAGAATCAGCAGTCAAAGTTATAATAATAATAACTAAAATAATGTAAGGTAATATTACTTAATCTCTCCAGGTTTTCTCTTAATCTGAAACAGAAAGTGAATTGCTGACAGTTTTTGTTTATTGTTTACTAACAGTTTATATTGCAATGGAGCCTCTTTCTTTTCTTCTTCCTCAGTTTGTGAGTCATCAGTGAAGTCATACAATATCTCAAATAACTATAAATAAATAAATAGATATAAATAAAAAACAATATACAACTAACAGTGTCTTTGATTCTGTCCCACCATCTTACATACCTTGACGGTCTGGAAGAAGCTAGAAATATAATAAATGAATAAATAAATAATATATAATTACTAATGTCAGGGGGTGTGGTTG